>NC_073260.2:114027272-114330303 GCF_029289425.2 Pan paniscus | reverse complement strand
TTTCTGCCATGATTATGAGACCTCCCCAGCCATGTGGAACTGTAAGTCCAATAAACCTCTTTCTTTCTTAAATTGCCCATTCTCAGGTATGTCTTTATCAGCAGCGTGGAAACGGACTAATACATACAGAGTGGAGGCAAGCAGTAAGGGTTAAATTGTCAAGAGGAGGCTCTCAGTCAACGTTTTTTGGGGTGATCCGAAGAAATTTGTAAACAATTATGCCTCATACTTAAGAACATACATAAAAATTACGAATTATTACCATTCTACAACCTCTAAGTTAGGAAGTTTTGGCAGCACTTATTGAAGAAAAACTTGGAAAAGAAACTTAGGGAATGGGCGAAAATGAGCTATTCACCAAAACAAGAAATGTTACTTTTCCAACATGGATCGTGTTAAACATTAGTTCTACAGAATGTCAAAGGGTACATATAGGAAAAAAAAAAAAAAAACAATAAAGCGAGAAACCAAAATGATAGATTATCTGACCAAATTAATTTGGAGATTGTAGGTTAAGCAAAATAAAAGTTTCCGTACCAGACAAATTATGAGAACCATGAAAAAGAGAGTCATTCTAAATGTCCATCATGAGGTTGCTTGAGAGATGTGAGATCTTTAGAATACACTTTTGGACGTGCCTTCTTTAAACTAATGGCATGCTCTTCTCTCATGAGGTGAGAAATTGTTTGGAAGAGTTTGGGTAGCTCAAAAATCTTGTGTCATCCACTGGGAATAAAAAGATGACTAAAATATGACCCCTGTACATAAGCTTCTTATGCACAGAGGTGATATTTTATCTTTTTTTTTAGCAATATTGATACTAGATTTCCACTCAAATGCAGTTTTATAGTCTGTTATAGGGAATTCATATTTACCTAAGGGGTCAGTAATATGTAGTAGCCTAGAAGTTTGATCCCCTAAATCAGAGAGTGAAGGCCTACTGCTTCTCTGCTCCTTCAATTTCAAGCAAAGATGTTTCTTCTGCAGATCTTATATATCTTAAGCCAGCAAATTTGACCTGCATTTCAAAATCTTCACCACCAGATAAGTGACTAAAAGTGATTTTGAGACATCTGTGCTTTTATCTCCCATCCTATACTTGCACTGGGAAGGAGATAGAAAAAAAAGGTTACAGCCATTAATCACTAAAGACAAGATCCAGTGATTGTTCACCTTGTGAAAAGCAAACTTAGTTCTCTTTTGTGTTGTGGTCAGCATGCTCTCCATAACATAAAAAGACATCATTGTACTTGATTTTTTTCCATAAGTAACAGGTATGTTAGTTCTCAGCCTCTCTTCTTGTTTCAAGATCTATAGGAACCACGAGAAAGAGTTTAAATTTTGACCCGGTAATAGCCAAGATCGGACCTCAAAATGTCCCTTCCTTGAAGCTGGTTTGATACCATTAGGCAAAAGCACACTGCCTGAGTAATTACTCTGTCTGACAGGAGCAAAGGATGGTCACTGGCCAACTATAAGTTAGGTAAAGAAACTTATCTGAAATTTTATTTATGACACAGATTTAGAAATCATTTCTTTTAACATTTTATTGCATTTTTTCCAATACATTTTCCTATTGGTTTGTCTTATGAGAAGCACTAATGTTAAGGAATTTCTTTCTTGTTCCTACAATTAGACAATATATTAATTTTCCTACCATAAATGCAGTTGTCTTGCATTTTAAGGTCTGGTAACAAATATCATACAGAGCTACCTATGAATTCAAGTACATTTAGGTGACGGCATCACAGTCTATAGATGGCAGGGCCTGCAATAAGCTAGAAAATGACTGCTACATTTGAAAAAAATAAAATAAATAAATAAAGCACTTAAATATTTTCCTCTAAACACAATTAGAGACACATGCATACATCTGCCAATTAATAAAAATGTTGATTTTGATGTTAATGTACAAAAATCACCACACCTAAATCTGTCATAAATTTCTCTAAAATGAATATTGTTAAGATGGGACCTCAGCTTTTATTCTAGTTACTGTACTTTTCATATTCTATTTAAATCAAAGTACTTAGTATATATTATCTGAGGATTATGATACCTTTAGCACAGCATAAAGTGAACATTTATTGTTTTAAAGCATTAACTTTAGGAGGTGGGAAATGAAGAATCTGATAAAAGTGACTATAAAAAAGTAAAAAAGCAAGTGATTTCCTTCAAGATGCAGTTTAGGGTAATGAAATATATGCCGTGTATGTTCTCTGACCCTTTATTCATCTATATAACCAAATTTTAAATTAACCACAATAATTTTATAAGACAGCTGAACAGTTTCTACACTTTTGAACTCCTGCCAAGACAAGATGTACTGGAACCAAATTTCGCAATGTCAAAAAGCCTAGAAAGTCTTTATAAAGCTTAGATTAACATCAGATCAAATTTGGACTCTTAAAAGGGGCTTGGCTATTTTCAAGCTTTTCCCAAAATGATATTTAGCAAGAGACAAGCAATAATCCCTCTTTAAGCTTAATCTCAGATTTAAAATCCTTTGATCAATCAACAAACACTTATTGAACACAAAATATTTTAGTTACACAGGAGAAAATAAAATCTAAGTCAAAGGAAAAAATAGATAATTTTTTATCACTTCAATTCTGGAACTATAGGCTATATGTTGGTTAACTTCCCCAAGTATATGCTCCAAGAAGCACAAAGGTTCAGGGAAGAAACTGTTTATATGTTTTAGTATATATATAAAATAATATATGGAATAAGATATATGCATAATTATACATATTTATATGTGTATAATCATATGTAAATAGGTATAAATATATATAATTATGAGGTAAAAATGTTTGTATACTGGCATCCACATCTTTTCTAAAAAATATTTGATTATAAAACAATATGCCATACCAAAATTCAGTGCTACAAAAGTTTTTCATTTGTCAGAAATGTAATTGTTTATGTTATCATTTGTAATACCTACCAACTAATTGAATTAGAGGGCTAAATAGGGGTCTTTGAATAAGATTAAGTTTAGTATTGTCCATATAGCAATATCAAATTACTTAAAATTAACAGAAAAACAAAACATCCTATTAATTAAATAACATGTTCAATTGATTAAATAACATGCTCAAAACAGTCTATTTTGGACAACCCTTATGTGACCAGCACTATGCTAGGCACTTTCATGTGAACATTATAAATTAGCCTTCACAATCACATTAAAAGTCCACTATCACTATTCAAATTTTTAGACATGAATCTCTATCTTTCACAGATAAAAATTAAGTAAATCAAGGTCATATGGCTAAATAGTAGGTCCTCTAAAATAAGAGACTAAAACTCTTTCCATTCTTTTTTTTTTTTAATTTTTTTCCTAGTGAGAAGGAGTATCAGATCGAGGTTGAGAGTTGGGCTCTGTATCTTCATTTCGAGTTATGTGATTTTCAACAAGTTGCTTAGCTCTGTTTTCTAATCTTCACAATGGATAATACAATAAAATCCACATTATATGAATGAGCTTGTGTAATGTGAATGACAGTACCTGTATAATAAATCACACAGAACACCACCGAGCACATGGCAACCAACCAATAAGAGTTAGCTAATATTACTACAAGTTCACTCTGTGATCCTTAGTGAGTCACTTTGAACAGATTATAGTTTCCTAATATGGCCTTAGCAGTAGTCCACTTGCTCATATCGCAATGTGACCTTGCAACTTCTCCATAATATGATCTCTTATTTGTGGAATCTGAAAAAGTTGAACTCATAGAAATAGTAGAATGATGGTTACCAGACGCTGAGAGGGTGGGTTAGGGAAAGGTGAAATGTTGGTTTCAGGGTTAGAATTTCTGGTGATCCATTGCAGAGTAAGGTGGCTATAATTAAAAATAATGTATTGTATATTTCAAAGTTTCTAAAAGAGTAGCTTGTAAACATACGCACCACAAAAAATAGTAAGTGTGTGAATTGATGGGTATGTTAATTAGCCTGATTTGCTCATTCTACCAATGTATACATGTATTCAAACATCACTTTGTACCCCACAGATATATACAATTACTATTTGTCAATTAAGAATAAAAATAAATTTTAAACTAAAAAAGAGAGAGAGAGAGAACCTATGTCTTCTTTCTTTGAAGCTGCATGAAACTTTGTGACAGCCTCAATCAATACAGCACGATGGACATGAAATGGTGTGTTCTGCAAAGTTAGATCACAAAATGCAATAGTGTCTGTGTGCCACTCCTTCATCTCCATCTCTATCTCTTCTTGCTGTTGGAATCCAGTCACCATGCTGTGAGTAATCACAGGCCACAAGTAGAGGTTATGTGTACACTTTCAAGCCAACAACTCCAGCTAGGCTTCCAGCCAGCTGCCATCATCAACTGCCAGGCTAAAGCCTTTGAAGTAACACCAGCCTCCTCCATTGTCTCCCCCATTTCCATGAGAAACCCTGAGGGAAAGCCACCGAGCCCAACCCAGTCACTCCCAGAGTAATAAAAGATATTATTATTCTGATATTATATATTATGTATTAATGATATTATATATTAATGAGTGATCAGTATTGTTTTAAGAAACTGTTCAGGGATGATTTGTTACATAGCAATAGATAAATTAGCATAATCACCAAGATTTCTTTTTCATTATTTTTTACTTAAAAAAGCCAAATTAAATATATTTCAGAATTAGTTTGATTTACAAATACATACACAGTCACAGAGCCGAAGTGTCTTTTTTTTTTCTTTTTTGAGACAAACACTCGCTCTGTTGCCCAGGCTGGAGTACAGTGGCATGATCTCGACTCACTGCAACCTCTGCCTCCCGGGTTCAAGAGATTTTTCTGCCTCAGCCTCCCGAGTAGCTGGGATTACAGGTATGCGCCACCACACCTGGCTCATTTTTATATTTTTAATAGAGATGAGGTTTCAACATGTTGGCCAGAGTGGTCTCAAATTCCTGACCTCAGGTGATCTGTCTGCCTTGGCCTCCCAAATGCTGGGATTAGAGGTATGAGCCACTGTGCCCGGCCACGTATTTTATTTTATTTTTTCTAAATGAATAGACCTTTTAAGGATACAGAGCTTCACAGTTAAATTTGATGATTAAAAAAAATTCTGATATGTAGAAATAAAGGGGGTGATCCATCACTACTCTGATGTCTGGCATACGATTATGAACAAAAGTGACAAATATGTATCTTAAGGGACTGTGGGTCTTCATAGAATGGAATCCTTCTTCCCAAGGCCAGGAGAAGAGCATTTCCATCAGTAATTGCCATAGTACCAGCAATTTTATGCTCTTCCTCTTATGGGGCCAGCTGAAGAAAGTTCTGACTCTTTTAATAAAGAAGACAAGGCACGCAGTAGCTAAATTGCCCAGAAACTTTGATGGTAAACATCCACTCAGGGGCTCAGCTGCTCAGGAAAATGTAACCAAACAACTCTTTTAACGCATAAAACTAAAAGCCAATTCTCCTCCAGTTAAAACATAGTACATGTCTGAATTCAAGATGCTAATTATAATTGAGTTTAATCGCTCAGCTTTATTTATAAGGGCTGGAGGCTTTCAACTGTTTCAAGAAAAATCTGTTGGACAAAGGAAGAAAAATCTCTCAGAGTGGCATTTGCTTGGGTAGTATCAGCCCATTCTATAAAGAGAAGTTTACTGCATTAAATACATTGATGAAAAAAATGATTTTTTAAAATATAGAGCTATATGTATATTGCAATAGGCAAACTCTAATTTTCACAGGGAATGAAATGCTTTTATTCATTGGCTATATGGAACTGTAGTTCTTCGTCAGGAAAGAAGCCCATGATAACTCTGTGAAGTAGAATGATGTAGAATATCACTCTTGCCAGCAATGCAGCTTTTTTAAAAAGAAAAATATCCAAAAACAAAACTTTAAGTAAGATTAAACAACCCTAATTCTATAGCAATACGTATGTAATTATGTTGAAAATAATAATACATTTCCCCGTAATCTTAAAGAAAGCACGTTTTCTGAGCAAATTTTGCAGAAGGAGCTATCTAGCTAATCATCATACTGTCCGCAGAGAACAAGTCAACTCATAATCACATACTTTCTCTTCCTCCAGTTTTAAATTTTTGTTTATTTACCTTTTATCATTTATAAGTGGATATTTATTGTAAGTTGGCAAATCATCTGTGGGTGCACGCATATAAAAGTAAGTAACTGAATGTATAAGTTATTTAAAATCCAAAAGTAATAACTGTGAGGCTTTGATTTACCAAGATTGCTTAATAGTGTTTTGGATTTTTCCCCTGGTAATAAACAATATGAATTACATAATAAAATATATTTGTTTAATATTTGGGCCAACTTATTATTCACAGTGAATGTCCTAGTTTGTCAAGTAGCCAAGACTTTATCTATTTTTTCTTGTTGCCAGGCTGATGGCCATCTCGGTGTGCATGATGTAACATCTTCAGTAGATGGCAAAGGAATAAAGCATAAAAACGATGTAGCCCCATCAGCTATTTAGAGGAAGGCTGTGCTCAGTGACAGTTGAGATGACTGAAGACTTTTAATTATCTTTGCAGTCCTCACATTACAAATAGAGTAAAAGATTCCCAAAAGGAAGGGGATCCTTTTGACTGCCAGATGTGGGAAGGAAAGAATGAGATTAGAGGATATCCTTCTAAACCATACCCTGACATGATTTTCTGTCCTGCTCAGGGGTCACAAAGACTCAAATGTGGACAGAATTTCTATACGCTACGCTTATCATCTGTATTTACTCTGGCGGGTGCCTGTCTCCCAGGAGACTCATGATAAGCAGCAATAATTGCAGTGTCTTGTAGACAAAAGGATCAAATCTCTGTTCTCTGATGACTTTTAAGAAATCCAAATATATATTACAATTTTTTCACTTGCTTCTTATGTGCTCTATAAAATCTCTTGCTTTTTGAAATCCTGGTAGCTTCAATATATGTTTAGAAAACATAGCTTTGTAGATATGATGCAAAGAAAAGGAAGAGGACAATAACAACAACAATTAGCAAGAATGTTTAATTTGCCAAGTATAGTACAGAGTGTTTTACATCTGGCTCTGCTAACCTCAAAGAGTTGCTCTTTCACATGAGGTGATTTAAAACAGGGTCAAGTGTTGCTTAAGGAGGGGGATACATTCTGAGAAATGCATTATTAGGCAATTTATTCTCTATGTGAACATCATAGAGTGCTTTTACACAAACCTAGACGGTACAGCCTACTACACACCTAGGCTATACAGTATAGCCTACCTATTGCTCCTAGGCTACAAACCTGTATAGCATGTTAATACTGAATACCATAAGCAATTATAACGCAATAGTAAGTGTTTGTGCATCTAAACATATTTAAACACAGAAAAGGTACAATATAAATACAGTATAAAAGATAAAAATGATACACCTGCATAAGGCACTTAGCATAAATGGAGGCTATAGGACTGGAAGCTGATCTAGGTGAGAGGTGAGTGAATATAAAGGCCTAGGACATTACACTACTATAGATTTTATAAACACTGTATGCTTAGGCTACAGTAAATGTATATAAAAATATTTTTATTTCTTCAATAATAAACTTAGCTTACTATAACTTTTTGACTTTATAAACTTTTAAGTTTTTTAAACTTTTTAGTTTTTAGATTAGCACTAAGCTTAAAACATAAACACATTGTGCAGCTGTACAAAAATTTCTTTTTAAATATCCTTATTCTATACGTTTTAAGAATTTTTTAGTCATTATTACTATTATTTACTTTTAAAACTGTTTTGAAAAACTAAGACACAAACACACATCGTAGCCTAGACCAGGGATTCATAACCCCCAGGCCCGGACTGGTACTGCTCTAGTACCTGTCCTTGGTGTGTTAGGAACCAGGTTGCACAGCAGGAGGTGAGCAGCAGGTGAGCGAGCACTACTGCCTGAGCTCCACCTCCTGTCAGTTCAGCGGCAGCATTAGATTATCACAGGAGTGCAAACACTACTGTAAACTGCACATGTGAGGAGTCTAGGTGTGTGCTCTTTATAAGAATTTAATGCCTGATGATCTGTGGTGGAACAGTTTCATCCTGAAACCAACCCACCCTCTCCCATTGCCCTCAGTCTGTGGAAAAATTGTATTCCACAAAACCAGTCCCTGGTGCCGAAAAGGTTGGGGGCTGCTGGCCTAGACCTCTACAGGGTCAGTATCATCAATATCTTTGTCTTCCATCTCCACATCTTGTCCCACTGGAAGGTCTTCGGGGGTAATAACACACATGCAGCTGTCACTTTGATAACAATGCCTTTCTCTGGAATAACTCCTGAGGGACCTGCTTGAGTTACAGCTTTTTTTTTTAATAAGTAGGAGTACACTCTAACATAATAAAAATACAGTATACTATATAAAAAGTGATGGAAAATTTTAGCTCCATTATAATCTTATGGGACCATTGGGGTATATGTGGTCCATCACTGAGTGAAATGTCATTATGTGGCACTTAACTGTAATTTTGTCAAGTGGCTTTTTATGATTTCCTTTGAGCTATCCTTGCCTTACACTTTGTGTCAATGATTTGAGAAATTCAACTCATCAGTTATCAGATAACTGACCAAGTCTCCGTCCCATTAAAGTCTTAAGTGACTGCCTTTGCCACTAATGTGTAGGATAAAATTTTATCTGTTCTACCTGCTTCTCTAGGCTCAGTATTCATCATGTGTCTTTTGAAAATGGCAGGTTTCCTCCTGCCACATCATCTTTGAACATGGTGTTTCCCCTGCAAGAAATTCTAGCCCTATCCCACCCACTTCTTATAAATACTCTATTTACTTAACTCTTGTTGGTTCTTCACATCTTAATTCCATCACTTCCTCTACCATTCTTTCTTCATAATGTTCAAATTATAACAAATATCCCATTATATACTCTATATATCAATACATTTCAGGCCATGGAGCACATATATCTGATTGAATTTTGGTTAGAATCTGTTTCCTCCTCAAGACTGAAGGCTCCCTAAGTACAGACAAAAAATGTTAATTTTTCTTCACTGAGTTGAGTGGCTGGCATAATGCTCAGTAAATGTTAATAAGATAAGAAGATAAATTAATGACTGAAGAACTTAACATATACTGGTTTTAGACACGTTTTTGCTTCTCAATTAACTGCCTGTGATACAAGGAGAAAAGGTTGCCTATATCTGGTCCTAAACAATTTGCCTATATCTGCTCCACAGCATAACATTACTTTGCTTGCTCCACTCAAATCTTTATGTAATCATGTGCTTGACCTCCAACTGGAGAGGAGGTACTGGTAGAGAAAGGCTCCCAGGGGCTATGGCAAACCAGGGGCATCCTTCTGAGCAAAATTGCTAGGCAAAGAGTCAAAATCACCATCAGAGAGAAAAATTCATAGCCAGGAGGTAAACAGTATGCATCATATCCAATTGATTAGGCAAGCACAGAAATAAAAGAGTAATGATAAGAATATCACAGAATATTACAAAGGGTACAATTTGGGCTGACTTCCTAAATCAAAATGATTTATGTGGTGCCATATACATTTCATCCTTTGCTTCTTCTCTGTTAGAATAGCTGCAATATCTGAGAGGAGAGACATCTGACCCCACCTGGACCAGTCAGGCGCTAAACCCACTAACCACCTCAACTGGTCCATGCATGGGCATAGACCAACTTAGGCCAAGCTGAATCCTCCTCTGAAAATTTAAAAACTCAGGATAAGGTAAATGGGCTAAATAATAAAAGGCCAACTAAAATGTTAAGATGCTAATGGTCATATGCATTCATCATATTAGAAAAACTAAAATAAAACAAAATAACACCCTTTCTGTGGCAGAAAATAATGAAACAAGCATTCATAGAGAGAACAAAGTGGGTGTGTGTTATGTGCAAAAACAAAATAAAGGAAGGGAAGGAGAAGGTAGGTGGCAGGGGCAGGAAGGTGGTGGGGAGAAGGGGGCAGGAAGGTGGCAGAGAGAAAGTGAGTCAGTTGGTAGATTTCAATTTTCCTTAATTCTAGCCATCCTTCAGCCAATTCCACTCCTGGTCATCCAAAGATTGGATATATTATCCCAACAGATATCCTTTCTCGTCTAAACTAGTTGTAGTTGGGTTAAGAGAGTACAGAAAGACTGGGTAGAATTCAAACATTAATTGAGGTAGTGATTCAGAACTCAGGTTTGACACATTTCTGCTTAGGCAGCCCTCTACTTGATTCCCCGTGCATGGTCATGAGAGCTGAGGGCTTTTGGGAGGGTGAAAAATGTTGCATTAATGTGGTCTCACCAGGTTGCACCATGAGAAGGGATGAAGGTAGAATATTATAACATAAGAGAACAGAGGAACATAGGCTTATAAGAGGCTATCTTGCCATAACATCTCGGAGTGCTGACTACTAATAATGTGTTTAGATCATAATGAAACTTGATTAAATTTATGTAAGCAATTGAGGTATTTTTACATGTACACTTTCATTTAGCAATTCTTGTAAAAATCAATGAAAAGTAATAATTTTATCCACAGTAGTGGCAAGCCAACAATCATCTGAATACTCACTGCTGTATCTTTATCTGTACATACATCTTTTTTGGTATTGCCTATAGAAATACCAAATTTGTATGGAGTATACATATAGGCACTAGTGTGGTTTCAGGTTTCAGTCAGGTATCGTTTTGTATCTCTCTCTCTTTCTCTCTCTTTCTTTCAAATCCTAAGGAAAAACAAGTGGTTAAAAATTCAGAGTAGGGGAAACAACTGAATACACTATCGTTTTTATTTTTTATACTTAATTTATAATTCAATACAACCATTTACTGTATGGTGGAGAATGGATTTGTGCAAATAAAATATGATAAATTCAACTTTAAAACAGTATTGTTGAACTTGTTTATAATTTTAAAGGTATCTGTTTCTGTTGTTGTTGTTGTTGTTGTTTGTTTCTTTTTTTGTTTTGTTTTTTGTTTGTTTTTTTTTTGAGACGGAGTCTCACTCTGTCGCCCAGGCTGGAGTGCAGTGGCGCCATCTCAGCTCACTGCAAGCTCCACCTCCCGGGTTCACACTATTCTTCTGCCTCAGCCTCCCGAGTAGCTGGGAATACAGGTGCCCGCCACCACGCCCGGCTAATTTTTTTTGTATTTTTAGTAGAGACGGGGTTTCACCGTGTTAGTCAGGATGGTCTCTATCTCCTGACCTCGTGATCCGCCCGCCTCGGCCTCCCAAAGTGCTGGGATTACAGGCGTGAGCCACCGCGCCCGGCCGGTATCTGTTTCTTATGTGTAGTGATTGACGTTCTTTTTCTTCCTCACCAATATGTGGTCATAATTTGATTGCTGACTTCCCCTTCATATGGAAGCCAGGGATAATAACATTGCTTATACAAAGGCCCCAAAGGCCTCTACTCCTATTCTTGACCCTCTAGACTTAAGAAATGCTCCAAATAGGAGTCGCTGCTGTTTTACACCTTTAGGATCAGCCCAAGACAGTTCCTGGCGCAATATGAACCAAGTGGAAAAAGTGTCAGTGGTGATGATTTTTTTTCAATCGATTAATTCACACAGTTTTTCTATAATTTTCCTTTAAACTGTCATCATTTTGGCCTAGTTAATAAAAAGTGGGTATCAACTTTAGTTCCTCATCAAACACTCCTGTTTATTGAATTATAAAACAGTCCAGAAGCTCAGCTTTTGTCGCATAGGCCCTGATGATCTGCCTGGTTCCTGTTAGCTCCCTTTTGCACACACTCAGGTCTTGATTTCCAAAGTCCCAGGCAGAGAATCTACTGTGTGACGTCACACTTTTGAAGATGGCCTCCTGCATGAACTCCCTCTGTCATACTGACCCCACCAGAGTGGATATGCACAAGCATCAGGCCCGTTTCAACCACACTCCCTTTCACAGTGGAGCTGAGTTCATCTCAGGTTCTGAGACAGTCCACACCACTCTCTGCCTCCGGCTAGTCCTTTGTGGTGGTTGTATCTGCAGGCCTCATTTTGAAGCTCCCTACTACACTAAAACAATCTTAGGATATATTTATACTAAAAAAAATTGTTTATCTGAAATCAACATTTAACCAGGTTCCCTGTGGTATTATGTGTTAATTGTGGAAACTGTAAATGTGACTAGACTGTTTCTTAGACCCTATATCATCCCCAGGGAAGTCATGTCCAGAATGTGGGTCAGTACCAAATACACAGAATCCCTTGGGCAGTTTCAGAACCTTACCCGGCCCAAGAAAACACAGAGATATAATGTTAAATTTCACAGTCTTGTCCTAATTGTATCCTTTTATCAGTAACTCACACTCAAGTTTTACAGAAGACTTTTGTGTACTCCAGGTCTCAGTTTTTTTTTTTTGTCAACAGATACAGAGTTTCCCATAGGTAATCTCAAAAGGGTCTTCCAAGTCAACATTTTATACATTCCAACTAAGATGTATTTCTCCCTCAAACCTCAGCATTTCTGAATAGAAAACTTGATTTTATCTTGTGATCCTAAATCCTTAGATCCCATATTTCCATGTCCTCAAGAGTTGAGCTCCTTAAGAATGTCTAAATCTGTAGTCATGCAGTAGTGTGGTAGTGAATGTCACTACAGGGTGACACTTATCCTGATGACATGAGAATATTCTACAGTCCTCAAGTTTTTAGTGACAGAGAAAGAGCATGCAAGTTCCCGTTAACATAATTAACAAAAGGGAGATTGTACTTACACTTGTAAATTTCCTTTTAGGGCAACATTGTTCTGCACATGATTACAAGTCCCTACTAATAGCCTTGTTTGTCCCTTGCCAGCAGTTTAGAATAGAAACTAAAAATTTAAGCGTGATTTTCTTGCTGCTCTTTCTAATTCTTGTATAGTCAAGGGAATTATATTATTTAGGGCATATATATATGTGTGTGCATATATATATGTGTGTATATATGTATATATATGTATATATATGTATATATGTGTATATATGTATATATATGTGTATATATTATATATGTGTATATATATTATATATATGTGTGTATATATAGAGAGAGAGAGAGTCATTTTTCTGAATAAACTACAAGCCTTTGTTATTTAAATGAAACTAACTTTTAAAGACTGGATCCAAAAGATCAAAACAACTTGGAGAAAACAAAACAAAACAAAAACCTAGAGGATCATAGAAACTAGACACCTGCTATCAAATGAATCTTAGAATTCACGTGACACATGCTTTTTCAAATGGACAAAAAAGAAATGCTCTATGTCATTTGAAATAATATATGAGTTAAGTATAATATCTCAATGACTGGCATTGCTAATGTTATGAACATTTGAAATTGAGCTACCCTGGTGGAGTTCAATTGAAATTAGGACATTAAAATCAGACATAGATACAGACAAAGAAAGATACATTATAACTTTGTAAAACAATATAAATGCTCAGTAAAATAATGAGAACAAAGTCAAAGAATGTTGTGTGTGTGTGTATATACATATGTATAGAGAGAGTTGGCATTTAATTTGATCCAATCTAAGCTTCTAAGAAAGACTGTACTAGTATATTTATATAGTCTTCAGAGAAAACAATGATGCAGTATAATTTCTAGTGTTTAAAAAATCCAAATCAGTTAATCTAAAATAATTATGCTAATAACATGGTTTAACAGAATAAGAAACGAATGGAATCATTCCTTGAACTCAGCTCTCTTATAAAAAGTGATAATGGCATAAAGCAATAGTAAATATATAGGAGCAAGAAAACTGAATTTTTTCTATACCAGGTATCAAAGTAGATGGGAAGCCTTAAGGTATACTAGTCTGCTGGGAGTAAAGAAACAAGCTTCACCTTCTAGAATACAGTAAATTTGGCAGCCACTCTTAGATTGTTTTGAGGAGAAATGTATAGATTTAGGGAATTAATATGTCCAACAAATAATGTCTCCCCTAGAATATTTGATTGCCCCACAATCAAAGAGAGAAGATAATCAAAGGCCGAAGATGCTACTTAATATGACCAGGTCACCTATTACATGCATATTAAACCATTTAATTGACAAATGAAGCTGTAAGGATTAAGACTGAAATTATTAAAAAATCAGTGGTCTAAAAAGGTGAAATTAAAAGAAAAATTTTTAAAAAATTAATTTGTGCTTTTCAAGAAATGGTGAAAATGTTAAAGAATAAACAATATTTTGAAAAAGGGACTACAAACTATAAAATAGGATAATTACACTAATGCTATTTACCATTTTTGAGCATATATTTTAGTTTGATACTATCAAAATACCTTACAGAGTGCATCTCATTTACTCATCAGGCATGTTTATGAGGTAGACTCTGTCATCGGTATGTGACAGGGGAGAAATATGTTCAGAAGATTTGAGCCATTTGTTCAAAATCACCTAAGAAATAGTGAAGCCATGAATAAAATTGAGGTCTGAAATCCAAGTTCATGTTGTTAACTACTATCCTATACCATCCATGTAGGATACATAATTGTTCACTGATGATAAGCTCAAGTGTATTGACAAATAGCAAAAACAGAGACATTGGTACTGCAAAGCAGAAGATTCTGGATCAAATACAGGCTTAGATGCTGACTAGCTATATGAACATGAATAAGTCACTTTACCTCTCTGGGACTTATTTTTCTTATTGGTAAAATTAGGAAGCCAAAGGTGATAGATTTTCACAGTGAGAGTCCACAGTTTTTTCATGCCTCCCTGTATCCACACCTTTGCACAGACCCTTTGCACACTGATGCTTGATGTGTGATATGGTTTGGCTGTCTCCTCACCAAATCTCATCTTGAATTGTAGCTCCCATGATTCCCACATGTTGTGGGAGGGACCTGAGGGGAGATAATTGAATAAAGGGGGCAGTTTCCCACATACTGTTCTCGTGGTAGTGAATAAATCTCAAGAGATCTGATGGTTTTAAAAGGGGTTTCCCCTTTCACTTGGCTCTCATGATCTCTTGCCTGCCACCATGTAAGGTGTGCCTTTCACCTTCCACCATTATTGTGAGGCCTCCCCAGCCATGTGGAACTGTGAGTCCATGAAACCTATTTTTCTTTATAAATTACTCAGTCTCAGGTATGTCTTTATCAGCAGCATAGCAACAAACCAATTACAGTAAATTGGTACCAGTAGAATAGGGTGTTGCTGTAAAGTTACCTGAAAATGTGGAACTGACTTTGGAACTGAGTAACAGCCAGAGGTTGAAACAGTTTGGAAGGCTCAGAAGAAGACAGGAGTATGTGGGAAAGTTTGGAACTTCCTAGAGATTTGGAGGGCTCAGAAGACAGGAAAATGTGGCGAAGTTTGGAATTTCCTAGAGACTTGTTGGATGGCTTTGACCAAAATCCTGATAGTGATATCAAAAATGAGGTCCAGGCTAAGGTGGTCTCAGATGGAGATGAGGAACTTGCTGGGAACTGGAGTAAAGGTCACTCTTGCTAGGCAAAAAGACTGGTGACATTTTGTCCCTGCCCTAGAGATCTGTGGAATTTTGAACTTGAGAGAGATAATTTAAGGTATCTGGCGGAAGAAATTTCTAGGCAACAAAGTGTTCAAGAGGAAGCAAAAAATAAGAGTTTGGAAAATTTGCAGCCTGACAATGCAATAGACAAGCAAAATCCATTTTCTGGGGAGAAATTCAAGCCTGCTGCAGAAATTTGCAGAATTTGCATAAATAACAAGGAGCCCAATGTTAATCACCAAGACAATGGTGAAAACGTCCCGAGGGCATGTCAGAGACCTTTGCGGCAGCCCCTCTTATCACAGGCCTGGAGGCATAGGAGGAAAAATGGTTTCGTAGGCCAGGCCAGGGACCCTCCTGCTGTTTGCTGCCTAGGGACTTGGTGTTCTGCCTCTCAAAGGCTCCATCCATGGCGAAAATGGGCCAAGGTACAGCTCAGGGCATGGCTTCAGAGGGTGCAAGCCCCAAGGCTTGGCAGCTTCCACAGGGTGCTGAGCCTGCGAGTGCACAGAAGTCAAGAATTGAGGTTTGGGAACTTTCGCCTAGTTTTCAGAGGATATATGGGAACACCTAGAAGTCCAGGCAGAAGTTTGCTTCAGGAGTGGAGTCCTCATGGAAAACCTCTGCTAGGACAGTGTGGAAGGGAAATGTGGGGTTGAAGCCCCCACATAGAGTCCCCACTGGGGCATTGCCTAGTGGAGCTGTAAGAAGAGGGCTGCCATCATCCAGACCCCAGAATTGTAGATCCATTGACAGCTTGCACGATGTTCCTGGAAAGGTCACAGACACTCAATGGCAGTCCACAAAGGCAGCCAGGAGAGGGGCTGTACCCTGCACAGCCACAAGGTTGGAGCTGCCCAAGACCATGGGAACCCACCTCTTGCATCAACATTACTTGGATGTGAGACATGGAGTCAAAGGAGATCATTTTGGAGCTTTAAGATTTGACTGCCCTGCTGGATTTTGGACTTGCATGGGGCCTTTAGTCCCTTTGTTTTGGCCATTCTCTCCCATTTGGAATGGCTGTATTTACCCAATGCCTGTACCCCCATTGTATCTAGGAAGTAGCTAACTTGCTTTTGATTTTACAGCCTCATAGGCCAAAGGGACTTGCCTTGTTTCAGATGAGACTTTGAACTGTTGAGTTAATGCCGAAATTAGTTAAGACTTTCGGGATCTCTTGGGAAGCCATGATTAATTTTGAAATCTGAGGACACAAGATTTGGGAGGGACCAGGGGTGGAATGATATGGTTTTGCTGTGTTCCCACCCAAGTCTCATCTTGAATTATAGCTCCCATAATCCCCACGTGTTGTGGGAGGGACCCAGGGGGAGATAATTGAATCATGGGGGGCAGTTCCCCCATACTGTTCTCATGGTAGTGAATAAGTCTCATGAGATCTGATGGTTTTATAAGGGGTTTCCCCTTTCACATGGCTTTCATTCTCTCTTGCCTGACACCATGTTTGACATGGCCTTAACCTTCCACCATGACTGTGAGGCCTTCCCAGTCATGGGGAACTGAGTCCATGAGGCCTATTTTTCTTTATAAATTACTCAGTCTGGGGTATGTCTTTGTCAGCAGCATGAAAACAGACTAATACAATGTGACACCGTGACTCCCTTTAGTCAATGAGAAAATAGCAAATATGATACAATCAGAGGCTTGAAAACTTCCTGCCTCCTGGAGCTTACTCTCCCTTGCTGCTTTCGGAAGTCCTACAACAGCATCTATTTGAATAAGTCTGGGCTAGCCTGTACAAAACATATGACTCAGTCTCCCTGACCACCTCAGCTAACAGCCAGTAACAACCATCAGACATAAAAATGAGGCCCTCTATGACAAACAAACTTGGCCCACCCGCCAGCTGACCGTAGCCACATGAGTGAGTCCAGGAAAAGCCATTATAGAATAACTGCTCTGCTGAGTTGAATCCTAACTGCTGACAGAATTATGAGCTAACAAATGCTTGTTGTTTTAAGCCAGGGATGCAAAAACTTACTCTGTAAAGGGCCAGATAGTAAACATTTTTTTTGTTTGTGGGCCATGTGGTCTCTATCACAACTACTCAACTCTGTCATTGTAGCACAAAGGCAGCCACAGACAACAAGTAAATAAATGAGCAAGGCTGTGTTCCAATAAAATGTCATTTACAAAAACAGGCAGCAAAAATAAATAAGGAAACAAATAGGCAGCATCCGGACCTGATCCATAGGCAATAGTTTGCTGACACTTGTTTTAAGCCAGTAAGGTCTGGGAGTGTTTGTTATATATCAAAACCTAACTGATACTTTGATCAAGATGAGCTTATTAAAATTCTGTCATTAGAAGTTGCATTATAAGTGAAATCAGCATTACAGTAATCTAGTTTATGTCCCGCAAAAATATAAAGCTTTCATCACTGAATAGAATAAGAAATGCTTGCATTTCTCCAAATTTATTTTCAATGCAAGTGATCATGTAAAACTTTGAATATATTACTAAACTTATATTAACTAGAAAAAATATAAATATAACTAAAACTTCACGCAATACCTTTTTCATGGCCCTATGAGACCCCCACCATCACACATGCACACATGTTCTCACGCATGTGGACAGACACACACATACACACACACAGACCCAAGTTAGAACACAATTTTTAAAAGCACTAGTTAAGTGTGCCTTAAAATGCATTACAGTTGCTAAGCAAAATTACAAACCAAGCAATGTAAGGAGTGTTAAGAATTAAAATAGCCCTTGAAAATGAAAAAAAAAATTACAAGTATCTTAGTATGTGTATTATTATTTAATACAAATTTTTAAATGTAGCCCTTCATAAGATATGCCAGATGTAAATGTAGTTCTAATATGTAAGAGGGAAGAGAAAGCAATAAGAGAATGGATGAGGCTAAGGAACATGGTAGCTCTAAAGACCTGGATGTCACTGGAAGCTGAATGAGACTAATTTTGATCCAAATATGTCACTTATAATTTATGCAGAATATATCTTGAAAGAAATCCGGTTAATGTTATTAACTAATGGTATTATTTTTACTGTAAAATTGCACTGATAACATCAAGTGTATTTGTGTGACATGGGGTATGCAAAGTGGATAGGAGAGAATGTAAAGAGAATACTTAGCAAGGACTACAATTTGAAATGAGCTTGAGAGGAAACTATAGTTTCAGGAAAAGCGAGAATAGCACTGCATTGCAGGCTAATTTTAGAAAAAAAAAATCTATAACCTAGATAAGTTACTGTTGCAACCTACCTGGGTTAAAAAATTTAGCGTGTAAAGCCCATTAAGAACATTCTGGAAGTTGTCAAACTATTGTCAGAAAACTTCATGAAGAAACCAGGGAATAATTTCTGCCTTTAAAAGTAGTCAGGGGGTTGGGCATGGTGGCTCACATCTGTAATCCCAGCACTTTGGGAGGCCGAGGCGGGCGAATCACGAGGTCAGGAGTTCGAGACCAGCCTGGCTAACATGGTGAAACCCCGTCTCTACTAAAAACACAAAAAAAATTAACTGGGAGTGGTAGCGGTCCCCTGTAATGCAGTTACTCGGGAGGCTGAGGCAGGAGAGTCGCCTGAACCCGGGGGCAGAGGTTGCAGTGAGCCGACATCACACTACTGCATTCCAGCCCGGGCGACAGAGTGAGACTCCGTCTCAAAAAAAAAAAAAAAAGGAAAAAACAAAAAAGTAGTCAGGGATGGAGCAGATGGAGTTACACCAACACTTTTGGAAGTAGGTTGAAAGATGTAAATAAAAAATAGATATACAAATTATAGGCACTTAGTATCTCAGGAACACTAGCATCTTGACACTAAGTGTTAAGAACAAATTTATATAGGAAGCAACCATGGTTTAAGCAATGAAAAAATTGTACGTTAATGTATTATTAGAGTCGTGGTTTATGAATAAAAAGATGAATTCATAATTTTTTTAATGGTTAAGTTTTTCAGTCACTGATAGCAAATGATTGACACCTACTAGCAAGATATGAGAAAGAAAGAAAATTCTTGCCCAAGGCATTTCTTGGTTAAGAATTACCTTACATTTTAAGAATAACTAGAGTTTATTTTTGGACTGGAATATAAATTGGTACAATGTTTCTTCAAACATTTTGGCATTTCTTACCAGGAGTCTTAAATGCTTATGCATTTGATCAGACTCTCTTCATAATAGTAAATATAAATGTTATGCACAAAAATGTTCATTAAAGTCTTATTTTTTTAATTGATAACAACAGGAAGGCCAACAATAAGAAAATGCTGTATACATTTAATAAACTATCTGGCCATTAAAATTTTGGAATAGTTTCTATGCTCTGAGAAACTTATTACTAGGTGAATACAGTAAAAGTGAAATAAAAATCACACATATCTAATGATCTTGTTTATGTAAAAGATTTACTTGTAGAGAAAATTTTGTCAAAATTTATGCTAAAAAATATGCTAAAAAATAGTGATTAACAGCCAGGTGTGGTAGCTCATCCCTATAATCCTGGTACTTTGGGATGCTGTGGCAGAATTGTTGGAGGCTAGGAGTTCAAGACCAACCTAAGCAACATAGCAAACCCCCATCTCCATCTTTTTTTTTTTTTTTTTTTTAATAATTGGCTGAGTGTGGTAGTGTGCTTGTTTAGTCTTAGCTACTCAGGAGGCTGATGCTGGAGAATCTCTTGAACCCAGGAGTTGGAGGCTGCAGTAAGCTACGATCATGCCACTGCACACCAGCCTGGGCAGCAGAGCGAGGCTCTGTTGCTATAAATAATAATAATAATAATAATAATAATAATAATAATAATAATAGTGATTATAACAGAGGGGCAGCATTTTTTATTTGTTATTTTTAAATGTTCTAAATTTGTAACTATGTATTATACTAATAGTTTTCTTAGGGATTTAAATATATGGTTTCAGAGAATACGATTCCTTTGACCTCAAAAACTCTAAAGTGCTCCTTAGTTTGGCATTCAAGGCTAACAATCTGTTACCAAGTAACTTTTGATCCTTCTGACACTCTTCCTTTCCACCTAACACAGATAGATTGATCTTTCTATTTCATCGTAAGTTTGTATTTCTCCAGTTCAGGGCTTTTGCTGAGTTCCATTTGTACAAAACACCTCATCTGTTACTCACATTGTCTCCTTCCTGTTTTTAAATCCCCTTCCTAGTACTATATCCTCTCATCCCAGAATCCCTATTTAACCACAATGTTGAACAACTCTCTCAACGGCTACCATCTGTTTTATGCTACCTTTTCAACTCTAAGTGATAGAAACAAACTTAAACTGGCCTTTACAAAAGGGGTGAAGAGGGTTGGCTAAATATATTCGCCCATCTAGGGCAGGGATTTTCAGTCTCAGCAACATTGGCATTATTTGTTGTCCTGTGCGTTGTAGAATGCCCGGCAGTATCGCTGGCCTCTAGCCATCGAATGTCAGTAGCGCCCTCCAGTGTCACAATCAAAAATATCTCCAGCCACTGCCAAATATCCCCTGGGACAAAATCTCCTCTAGCTGAGAACCACTGCTTTAAGAGGAAACTAAAAGTTCACATGCTCAAACCTTTTGCTCCTCCATCCAAAACATTTTCACTCCGCAAGCTTACTGCTGCCAGCCCCATACCTTGAACATACCAGATTAAACACTCCAGGAAAAAAAATGCATTGTTTAAAATAACAACTCTTGTAAGAAGTCTAATGCAATTTCTAATTGCCCTAACTATGAATTAATCTATTTGATCCACGTAAGAGGACAAGCAAGGGCTTGTGTATGTGTATATGCTACAATGGTGCTACATACTTAGCTGATAATGAGATAAAAATGTGGTTCCTATTGAGTAGTATTTTTGTTCGTATGTATGCACGTATATATGTGTATGTGTAAGTTTTAAACAGTAAGAAGTGTCAACAAATATACATATTTGCCCTGTTCTGAGGGTTTCTTTCATCATTATACAACCACCTGAGGAAAGAAAACCCTTTGATTTCTAAGAAAAGAGAGGGTGCTCTACTGTTGCTTACACTTTTTTCTCTGCCTAGTAAGACTGTAAGCTGCTTAAAGGCAAGCAATGTGTTTTCAGCATTGGTGAAGGTGGGTACCTTCCAGAGTGCTGTCTTGTAGAAAGTTCAAGATATAGTCCTTTATTAACTGTAACTTTAAAAATTATAACATAACTTACTGGAACTTTTTAAATCACTGAGAATAAAATGTTCTCATAATTTGTGTTTTACAAAAATATCTACAATTCTATAAAAATCTTCTGAAAAAAGAAAAATTATGTTCTGTAAAACATAATTCTAAAAAGTAAACTTCAAAAAAATTAAAAACTGCTTTAATACTTTTATTAATTTTTTTCCTTAGTAAACGTTAAATTTGACATCTAAACCCAAGTATGTATAATATGACAGAAATTATAAGATTCAAATAGGGAAATACAGAATAAAATACTAAATGTAAGCTTCTTGAGAGGAGGAAATACATGTTACAATGGCGCTACATAATTAGCTGATAATGAGATTAAAAGTTGAGTCCTGTTCAGTAGTATTTTTGTTTGTATGCATGTATATATGTGCATGTGTAAGTTTTAAACAGTAAGAAGTGTCAACAAGTATACATAAACTTATGGAAATATAATTACATACATATATTTTTAAAATCTTTAATTCATCTTCCTTTACCAAATTATTTAAAAAGATTATTATATCATAAATGTTTTTTAAAGAATGATAGCAATAGTTTTTTTGAAAATAAAAGTTTATTATGCTGATATAGCATTCATATTACAACATATTTGTAAAATAGGATGTGATAAGGCAATGCATCTCTAGTTAAGGGCAATAGTCTCAAGTTAAGAAAATATAATTTCAGGTTGAATCTCAAAGAGTTTGAAAGCAAACTAATGAGACTTGTTGTATATATTTTTGCTCCCTATAATTTTACAAAGCAATTTTTATCTGTCAGAGAGGGCTGTGCCAGATATTGAGAAAGCCTAATTTGAATAAGATGTTAAATGCAGAACTGCCATACAAAAATCAAAATAAAAACCTGACTTCCATACCAGATTTTTTGATCTTCAACTCCTTGGAAAACACTTCAGGCTCAATAATGACAATTAAATTTAAATGGAAGTTTTCTTCAGCATAAAAAATTGTGGTATTGGATGCATGTGGAGTATATCTTGACTTGAATGCATTATTTCTTTCAAATATACAACTAGAATATAGACTATTTTCTGATCCTATAAGAAATGATCTGAAATATACATTGTACAGTTTTTCCTAAAATTATGTAAATTCTTTGTCATAATATTTTATTTTACTTATTTTTTTATGTTTCTTTTGTAGTCTGGAGTGCAGTGGTGCAATCATAGCTCACTGCAGTCTTGAACTCCTGAGCTCAAGTGATTCTCCTTCCTCAGCCTCCCAGGACTAGAAGAGTGCCCCACCATGTGCAGCTAATAAAAAAAAAAAAATGTAGAGATAGGGTCTTGCTATGTTGCCCAGGTTGGTCTTGAACTTCTGGCCTCAAGTGATCTTTTGTTTCGGCCTCCCAAAGTACTGAAATTACAGACCTGAACCATGGTGCCTGGCCTGGACCTAACATTTTAATAGATAATACTAAGTGTAGAGATAAAAAGTGAGCCATATTTTTCCATACTTGCATTTAAAATATTTTAATATTTACTATTTTAAATTCCTTAAAATGTTATTTTATAAATAATTGATATGTTTTTGGAACAGAAGACAATCTATGTACATTTGCATTTTTAGGTGTTACAAATACTATTTAACACCAGCAGATACATCAAATCTACTGCTTATTTTTGAGTAATTAAAATTTAAAGAGTAACTCACTCAGAGTCTCTTTATGACTTCTAAGAATCTAATGGTTCAAAGAACATTGAACTTCACAAAAATTGCAATGAAAAAATATTCTTAATTATCTCAAGTGTTTTCTTATAAATTAGTAAGCATCACTAACCAATACTGATAAGTTCAATTGTTTCTTTTCTTTTCTTTTTTTCTTTTTTTTTTTTTTTTTTGAGACGGAATCTTGCTCTGTCGCCCAGACCAGAGTGCGGTGGCATAATCTCGGCTCACTGCAACCTCCGCCTCCCAGGTTCAAGCAATCCTCCTGCCTCAGCCTCCTGAGTAGCTGGCATTATCGGCGTCTGACACCACACCCGGCTAATTTTTGTGTTTTTAGTAGAGATGAGGTTTCACCATGTTGGCCAGGCTGGTCTCGAACTCCTGACCTCAGGTGATCCACCCACCTCGGCCTCCCAAATTTCTGGGATTACAGGTGTGAGACACTGCACCTGGCCCTCAATTGTTTCTTATATCATTGGAATTCTTCTTTGATTTTTTTTAAATTTTATTTGTCTGTATGTGAATTCTCTTCCAGTCTATTTTCTAAGCATTGTTCAGTAACAACTTCATGAAGATGAAATTTTTGTACCATATCATTCATCCATTTAAAATATGCAATTCTATATCTTTTGTTATATTCACAGAGTTTTGAAATTATAGAACATTTTCATCCTTTAGAAAGAAACCCCATACTCTTTAATAGTCACCCATCATTTCTCCCTAATCCCTTCCCAGCAGTAGCCAATCATAAACCTGCTTTCTCTATATATCTCTCTATATCTACTGGCCTATTTTGGATATTTCACATAAATGAAATCATATAATATGTGGTCTCTTTTGTGACTGGCTTCTTTCACTTAACATAATGTTTTCAAGATACATTCATCTTGTAACATGTATCAGCACTTCGCTTTTTATTGCCAATAATATTCCATTTTATAGACAAATTTTTATTTTTACATTTATGTGTTGATGGATATTTGAGTTATTTCTACTTTTTGACTACTGTAAAGAGTGCATCTGTGAACATTTATGTACAAATTTTAGGGTGGACATATGTGTTCATTTTTCTTGGATAGATAACCAGGCATGGATTGCTTTGTTTTTCGAAAACGGAATAACTCACTGTTAAACACATAGTTCTTGTATCCTATTTTCTTCATGTAATTTTCATTCCCTTAATAGCTGATAAAAAACCTATATATTTTGTTAAGAGACAGCACTATGTTTCATGCCTGTGAAATTTGTAAAACATAATTTAATATGACAACTTTCTCTTTCCATTTCACAAATCCCCCTAGTGTTCGAACCCACATAATAGTTTATCCACCATTTTCATTTGAGAACCTGTTTAGGGAGTCAGTAAATTAAGCTGTATTCAACTTGACATTTTTCTATAAACAAAAATGTTTGCCTTTTAAAAATTCTAATATATGGTTAAGAGAACTGAGAGAATACCACACATGTGTGAATTTTTGAAGACTTTTATCTTAACTTCTAATAAATGTCTTTCTTCTGTAGGGTGAGCAACTGAAATGTTGTCCATCAGTATTCTGTCTCAATTCAGTAGAGATGAAAAATGCCTGATGTCACTGTCAAACATAGAAAGATTTGATGAGCAAACCCACAGGAAAAATTGGCTTTTCCCAGAAATGCTCTGATGATTGGCACAATGTGTATGCAGCTGTTTTCCTCTAATTTCCAGTTCTGATATTCAGAGAAGAGCTTACCTTTTGCAGATGATGTACCTGTAATGTGACAATACATAATCCCACAAGGGAATATCACTAAGGATTTATGATACACATGAGAGCTTGGAAATGCCCTTTTAGACCAAATATAGTTCTAGCATCTGTGTCCCTCTTTGGTTCCTCAGTTTATAGAGCTCTGATTTCATATTGCCACACCATGGGGTACATATTAGATTGTAAATATTAATTGAGTAAATAAATGAAAGAATATTGTGAAGAATACATTTTTCCAAGCCTATAAGAAAATTGTTTTAACACCATAATAGAAATAGGGTCTTTTTCAGTGGCCAACTACATTAGATATGGTGTATTAGAGTTAGATAAAAATTTAAAGAAAGAAAAAAGTAGTCAAGTACCAACTAATGATAAAAATTTAAAGAAAGAAAAAGTAGTCAAGTACCAACTAATGTTTAACTTGACTGAAGTCCAAGCCAAAAATTCTGAGGCAGTAGAAATGCATTTATTTTGTTAAAAATATCTTAGGGTGATTCCTAAGTGTATATCAGAATTTCTCCAAGGACATATGCAATCCACAGTACAGAAATTGATAGAAATAGAGAATGACTTCTTTATTCAAAGAACCACTAAGAAGGGAATGGTGCACTAAGCTGTCAGAAAAATACTTCTGATTTCTGGTGTGTAGTCAAGTTTGTATAATCAGTATTAAATGTCACAGTGTAGACTATGGTTATCAGGTAGTAGCATACCATAAAGGTTAAAACACAATGGCCTTGCTTATATGTTGATGTACTTTATTGAGATAATAGAGCATTTTTGGAGCTACAAATATTTATTTAACAATTCACTGTGCTTCTTTTTGAAAACAAAAGTTTTTAGCTAACTCAGTGTAACAATAGCTATGTAATGTAGTTTTTAAAATCCTCATGCTTTGTGTCACAAGATGGACATACTACTTCTGTTGGTAACCTCCTAACAGAATTTCATTCTTGAGAAATTCATTTAATGGCTGTGGGTTTCTGTTTCTTCAAGTGTAAATGAAAGCTCTGCCCACCAGTTAACCTCCAAAGTTGTGTCCAACTCTGATATTTAATGCTCCCATTACAAGGAAAACATGGTACAAAATTAGACGGCAGGTAAGCCATATAAAAACTGGATCATTTCAGACAGAAATCCAATTTGAACTGTTTATTAATAACTTTTGTATGTGACATTGGGGAGAAATGAAAACAGATTGACTTGCTAGGAATTCCTTCTGAGGACAAGGGTTATAGCTAACAAGTGACTGAATCCTTTGGCACTAACCAGAAGTGCTATGACAACAGGAGGCTGTCTCTAAATATAGTGCCTCAAAAATGACATTCTCCAAATAGTTTCCTGCAACCATTAGTGCATATAAATTCTTCGAGTTAAAAAAGGAGAATTTGGTTTGAGCTAGTATGATCTAAATTGATATTTAAATTAGAAGACAAGTATGGCTTTGGCCAAAATGCAGACAATTTTAAAAAGACACCAAATGTCCTGAATATTGGGCCTGCATTCACCACCTTTCACAAACTTTGTCTTTAGATATTGCTCATAGTTACAAATGTCTAGTAGCTTAAAGAATAATGGAACTTAATTTTCTTTTTCATTCCTCCTATTGTGTGGTGAGTTTTGAAATAAAGAAAAGCTATTCCATTTAAATATTTTAAAATAACTTAGAAGCTATATTTACATTTTTCTGTAACTCCATTTATTTTCTGACAACTCTCCTTCTAAAATCCCTTTTGTCCTTAGGACGTTCAGGATCTAGACAGCAGCAATGGAAATGTGCCCTCAGGAATAATGACGGTGGAATAGATGGTATGGATGTATTGTAGTGACTAGGGATGGAGCCACAAAGCATTGAACAGTTCTACCTAGAAAATTTACATATATCATGTAACTAGGTATTGCATACATATTTCTGAGTTTATGGTACAGTTAAGTAGAAGGGCTTGGAAATCAGAGCACTAGTTTTCACATTTCAATAGGGCTACTATGTATGTTTGTGCAAACTCTTGTCTTCACAAGGATAGCACATCTAAAAGGACACTGTATTACAGTGATTATAGATTCCCAAATTACAGCAAAACCCTCCTGTAGGTGGCAGCGAAGTATCTTTTTTCTTTTTACAAAAAAACTTTAAATTCTGATAATTTTTCTGAAAGAAGTTTCTTAAGTAAAGGAAACTTGCTCTTTTCTTATTTATAAAAAGATACCATATGGGCTAGAGAGGTCCAGCATCTGAGATGTGCTATTTTCAAGATCTAAACCTTTAGATAGTTTAACTTCTTTGAAACTTAATTTCAGCCTTGGTCAATAAGTAAATAAATTGAGAGGGATGAGAGAGAGAAAAAGAGAGAGAAAGAATTGGTGTACTTATAAATTTATTTGAAGATTAAATCATACTACCTACACACATTTAGTACTCCATAACTGGTATTATAATCAGGTGTTGATCATAAATAGTGTTGTATTTAGTATCATTTTGGGGAAATGAAGGGAAGTTCGATTCCATTATTGGGATAGACTACCAAAAAGGGGGCCAGTGTCCATTCCCTCTCTTTCAAGGTCAAATAGAGGTAGAAATTGCTAGAAACTAGGTTAAGTTCACCTGTCCCAGAATTGCAGGAGAGAATTCTTAGAAGCATTTAACTAAACGGTCATATTGACAAATCAGAGAGATGCAGCATAGAGGCAGGAAATGGTGGAGCCAGAAGTAAAGCATGCCTCAGAAATACATTTGTGATGCCCCAAGTGGAGAAAAATCCCTGAGGGACATGAAATGAAAGAAGAGAAACTCAAAATCAATATGGCACAAGGGGTTTGAGAGCCACTGTAATTTGGGATAATTCTGAATGAGTGACTCATTTCCTCTTTCAGGCTACAGTGTTAAATACATTTATAAGCATTTGACAAGTTTTCAGGTATCTTGTCCCTTTCAGTTGGACCTTAGTGACCCTGTACTAATGTTTAGCACAGGATTGCTGGAGATACCTAATCTTCTGAGAAAGTTTTTACAGCAATGCCATCTGGACAGATAGTAACCATAGAAAATGAATATTACAAAACAGTCATTTCAAAAAATAATTTTTGTAGAGGATCTCAGGTTAAACATATGAAAAAGCCTTAATCCAGCCATTGCTTTCATTTGCATATTTAGTTTTATTTGGGAAATGTCACGTGTTCAGCTCATTAACAAATGCATGACACAGCTACACAATCCTGCACTTTCCTTCCTTTCTTTGATGCCCCTGTTATTTGCCCCCAAGGACAATGCAAGAGAAAAGTAGCTAATTTGCTCATTAAAAGAGAACTCAGTTGAAAATGACAACTAATTTCAGCCATTTGAGAAATGACTGGATCTCAGTATGTATAGTATCTTGGTAAATCAAGACAAAGCCATTAAAATTATTGTATAAAATTAATTTGAGCAACAAGTCTTTAGACAAATTCATTGCATTAGTCTCTAAGTACTTCTATAATCTAATATCGAAAGTCATAGTACATAAAGATATGAGTTTTAAAGCCTATAAAATTCACTCTTGTATATCATACACCTACCTAATTGATTAAAAGACACCTGGCATATGCCTAGAAAGTAAGTTATTCTTATGGCTGGCAATAATAGGACTAATCATGTGAGAACAGAAGGCCAGGTAGTAGAGAAAGTAAAGTACTCTTATTGTTAAAAATTATAGGCCTAATCCTTTTAGAGGTGAGAAAAGCCAACCCAAATTAGAGTTGTTGGCCAGATCACCATGACTTTCCCTGCTCTTCTTTGAGTACACAAACTATACAATGTTTGGTACAATCAGAATCTAAATGTAATGCGAGAACATATCAGTGGGATGTGGTAAAGAATAATCCAATTATTTTGCCCTGGATACCTCCCTCATGGCATGTCCAAAGGCCAGACATAGAAGGAGAGTGAGAGAAAGGAAGTAGCAGAGGGCTACCCCTCCACCAGGTGGCAAAGACCCCTGATTCATCATGTTTATAGCCTAGTTATAGCTGATCTGGAGGTTAATGTCTCATGCTGTATCATCTTTAAGTCTTATAAACTTGATCTTTTGGATTAGTAAAAAAAAAATAAACATACAACATAAACATAAACATAAAACATAAACATAAAAAAACAAAAACAAACCCTGAGTTGAGTTATAAACAAACTGAACAATATATACCATCTGGTGCCTTTATCACAAATCCATTTTCCTTACTTATTTTTCCAAAATAATCTTCCATCAAAATTTGGAATTTTAGAAGAACAAAAACGACAATGATCCAGGGCCAGCCCTGACTCTCTGCACCACTAGTTTAGTTGTGTAACTTAAATAAATTTCTTTGCTTCTCTATGTACAAGTTTCCTCATTTGTAGATGGGAATAATCATAGAGCCTAACATATGATCTAAGTTTAAGATAACCATATAAACTGATTAGCTGAGTGTATGATATAGAATATTCAATAAATACTGGCTAATGTCATGATTGTATTCGAGGGTTAACTTTCCTGATTCTTGTATAACTACTGCTATCTGAGTTCCATCCCTACAGTAAAGAAATCCTCATGATTCAATTAATATATGCTCTTTTGTGATATTTCTGTACTCTATGTAGATCTTACCTCAAGTGTCAAAGAATCACCTACATGGTGGAGTTACATGAAAACTAAATCCTTCCCCAAGGAGATTCTGAGGAGATTCTGGCAACTGGCCCACAGGCTGAGTGCATTAGGGATACTTTAAAAGAGTGCTTTGAGGCCGGGCGCGGTGGCTCATGCCTGTAATCTCAGCACTTTGGGAGGGTGAGGCGGGCGGATCATGAGGTCGGGAGATCGAGACCACCGTGGCTAACGAGGGAGAAAACCCTGTCTCTACTAAAAATACAAAAAATTAGCCGGGTGTGGTGGCGGGTGCCTGTAGTCCCAGCTACTCGGGAGGCTGAGGCAGGAGAATGGCGTGAACCCGGGAGGTGGAGCGAAGAGCCGAGATCGCGCCACTGCACTACAGTCTGGGCGACAGAGCGAGACTCCGTCTCAAAAAAAAAAAAAAAAAGGTGCTTTGATCAACTTGTGGCCTCTAGGAACAAATATGAAGAAAGTTGTTAGAAAATAATGTTTGAGAAAATAATTATAACACACTTTTCGTCTTCCAGATTTTGTTTCATTAGTATAGGGCAGACACATGATAGTCTATGCCTATCCTTAATAAGAAAATACAGGCTTCCACAGCTTTCTGGGAGACTGGTGTACAAATAAAGTGGTTCAGGAGGTCCTGGAGGTGAGCTTGAGGTCAGCAGAGGGAGAGGCTCAGATCTGCTCCATTGCCTCCCTCCAAAATCAGACAACTTCTGGCTTCATCTAATTTGCACATAGTAATAAGATTCTAAGTAAGATTCCACTGCAGAACAGGAAAGAAAGAACTCATGTGTGTGCCTATGTGTGTGTGTTGCTGCTCCAAAAAGTTCTATCTCCTGATCTAGGTTTCACATTTTCCTCACTTAGAATATAAACACAACACCATAAATTTTCAAATCACATTAAACTTTACTACTGATTCGAAGATAATGATTTTTACGCCAATCCGTAAGTTTGAATATATATAAACTTACATCTTATCTTCATGTGTGGTAAAAGGTTTTTTTTGTTTTGTTTTGTTTTTGAGATGGAGTCTTGCTCCGTCACCCAGGCTGGAGTGCAGTAGCGCGATCTCGGCTCACTGCAAGCTCCGCCTCCCGGGTTCACGCCATTCTCCTGCCTCAGCCTCCCGAGTAGCTGGGACTACAGGCACCCGCCACCACGCCCAGCTAATTTTTTGTATTTTTAGCAGAGACGGGGCTTCACCGTGTTAGCCAGGATGATCTCGATCTCCTGGCCTCGTGATCTGCCCACCTTGGCCTCCCAAAGTGCTGGGCTCACAGGCCTGAGCCACCGCGCCCGGCCCCATGTATGGTAAAAGTTATTAATGGAACTCTGCCTCAATCCTCACTTCTCTTTGGATAATCAATCATAATTCTTACTGTTCTCCAATTCATCCCTCCACTCTTGTCACTAGTAAGAACATATTAACAAGTGTAGTTCAAGGGCATATGATCATCCACATATAGCAGAGCTTAACTGAAAAAATATTGAATGTAGAAAATGAGGAAAAAATCAGATATCACCTTCATTAAAACAGACATGCTTTTTAATTATGTTAGACATAATAGTTTGGTGATTTAGGAAACAGAACAGAAATGCATGACCCTTTAGGCCCTAGACCTGCTACTAGCTCATAAGACTTGGTCAACTGTAATAGTCATTCATCCCTGAATGATTTCTTGGTATTTCTTCTTTACCTACTGTAATCTTTCTTCCTACTAGATCTGCATGTTCACAGTATCACTTTTATCATTTCACTGATAAAACTTTCGGAATACTATTTAAACTCCTTTGCTGGAGGTTGGTCATTTATATCTTACTCAAGCTACTTTCAAGTGTCTACTCAATCTTCATTATGTGTTCAAAACTATTTATTAGGTACCTAGGTACTATATGCTAGACACTATGCTAGCTGATGAGCATACAGTGCAAAACAGAAAAAAAAAAAAAAAGCCTTTCCTCTGAGCGACAGTTAAAATGTCAAGCTTTCAGAACACTATAAGGGATCTAAGTGCCGTAGTCAGTAAGTGTGGGTAATCTGCCATGAGTAGTCCTGAATTGATACTTTCATCATTAATACCAGTGCCCTTTTCTAGAAATATTTGTTATCCTCATTTATATAAATTCTTATCTTTTAACTAGTGAGAATTCCACCCTATTCACAGTCCTCGTACTGACATATAGTTCATCCTAAATCTTCAGTTTTTAAAATCCTGGATCTCAGTCCCTTATGATGCTATGGTAATACTATGAGAATGATACTACATTCTGTACTTAATATAATTTTTATTGCTAAATATATGTTTAGTACAATAAACCATTATATATACATAACTGCTGAAAGATTCAAATAAATCAGGAGATCTAGCTTGAAAAGCCTAGATTTTTTTTGATTGTTTTTGTTTACCATTGTCTCCACTAGAAGTTTCCTTCCAAAATTACCTAAGGAGTTTTAACAATAAAGAGTAATGTAGTTAAATTTACTAGTAATCAATTACCTGAGGTTGAAATTTTTCTAGATTCTCAGAAACATAGTTGACAGGATGAGAAGTAGATGAAGTAGGAGAAAAATATTTAAATACATACACACACACACACACACACACATATGTGAGACATATATTCTAAGATGCCTAAAAGCATAGACCATCTCCACCAAATTCAGAATGATTAGAGTAATAAAGATGAGTTCAGAATAATTAAACAATATAAATAAATGAGTGTTTGTGATTCTCAAAGTCTATTGTGTGTAAGAAACACACGAAGATCCTGTTACTGGGCTCCACTCCCAGAGTCTCTGATTCAGTAAGTCTAGGATAAAACCTCAAATTTGCATATTTTTTTGAGACAGGCTCTTACTCTGTCACATAGGCTGGAGTGCTGTGGCACAATCAGATCATATAGCTTGCTGCTGCCCCAACCTCCTAGATTCAAGTGTTCCCCCATCTCAGCCTCCTGAGTAGCTAGGACTACAGGCATGCACCACAACACATGGCAATTTTTTTTTTTTTTTAAATTTTCTGTAGAGATGAGGTTCCACTTTGTTGTCCAGGCTGGTCTTGAACTCCTGGGCTCAAGCTGTCCTCTCTCCTAGGTGTCCCAAGGTGCTAAGATTACAAGTGTGAGCCACACGCACCAGGCCAAATTTGCATTTTTAAAAAGTTCCCAGGTGTGCTAATGCCAGTGGTTCAGGAATCACATTTGAGAACCACTGGTCTAGAAAGAAACAAATTCTATATGTAAACCAGCACATTCATCTAGCAGTTTTGCTTCATTTATGATACTCTAATTTTCCCAAGCAAATCTGTAAACTCCTTGAAGTCTTCGTATCTCCAAGAACAGCAATCTCTCCTTACACTAAGTGGATATTCTAATGAGTAAATAACAAATAAAAAGAAACATCTGAAAATGAGTAAAAACAACTCAACAATAATGATTAAAGTTTTCCAGGGACTTAAATAAATATTTGAGTGGGAAATGGTGGTTAGTTTAGATGTTAACTCTAAGCATAACGTAGACACCAAAAATTATTTTTCAGTTGTATCATTTGCTACATATTGAAATCATGATATGTAGAAAAATAAGGCTGGCTCTCACCTTTCACAGTTAATAGATGAGATGAGGTGAAAGGCAGCCAGCATTCTATTCATGCTTTGCTTTATGGAATTGTCCAAATCTCACCTAATATCCAAAAGCTACAGTTGCTCTTGTGAAGCCAGAAAGTGGCTGAGAAGAGAATGGAATCTCAAACTATAGTTCATTTAAGACTAGGCATTTTAATTTTTTTACTTTGCTACTTAAACAAAAAGTTGGATGTAATCCCAATTGAATTTTAGACTCCATAGATGTGCAAAATTTAGACTGAGCTAGTAATAGACCATACATATGTAACAAGTTCTGCTATTTTATACTAAAATTGTTGAATCCTTCATAATACTCTGAAGTAAAATGACTATCATATGAAAACTCATCCTCATTAAATTTTGAAAAAACCTGTTTAACACATACTGAAGGTCAGGACTACAATTTTAAAAATGACTCAAAAGATTTTTTAAGTGAACATCTTGAAATTTTCTAGAACAAGGATTAGCATTCTATTGCATTTATCATGTAATACAAACTATTTTAGAACTATTTTATCATCTGAAATTCCTGAGCTTATCTTTCATGATTATAAAATTCCAAAAATATTGGGGGCCTAAGTAGTTAAAATAATAAAAAAAAGGTGCAAAGTAAGCCTTTGATGAAAGCCTGTAGGAATCAGCTAATTTTCCAACAGATAATTTTAGGCTTATGAAGAAATGCTAGATGAAACAATGAAAGCAGTCATGGAAAGATCATGACTTTCTACTCTGGTAGAACTGGGTTTGAATCCAGACTCTGCCACCTAATAGCTCCATGATATAGAGAATTTACTTAATATCCTTTGCTCTCTAAAATAGGAATGATAACAATAACCTTATAGGATTAGGCAGTAACTTAATTGACATAGCACAGTGTCTGACTCATAATGGATATGGAAATGCTTTTTGAGAATGAATGTTAATTGTTCAATACAGAACTTTGTTTGTGGACTATGACTAAAATAGGTTTGTCTGAAAAGAAACAAGGATACTTTTTCACTCCAGATAAGTCACTTAGACAAGATAAGCCTTCAGTCTTCTAATCTATAAAATGTCGAGGTTGAGTTAGATGATTTCCCAGGGTACTTATTTTATTATTCTATTATATTCTAAACTGCTGCTCTAAGAAATTTCCAATTTAAATGATATTAAGATTATGTAGCAGATAAATTACCCTAATGTTAGCTATGAAATATCTGAAGGCTGTGGCTCTCAACCCTGGCTGTACATTAGAATCAACTGAGCAGCTTTAAAAAATACTCACATCCCCCAACTTACATAGAATATTAAAGAAGTACAGCTTTCACACTGATTTTTTTTTTTAAGTTGCATGGTGATTCTGATTGTAGTTAGGATTTAGAACCATCAGCTTCAAAGACAGCCATAAATATGCCAGCCGTAAGAGAAGTTAAGATCAGAAGTAGCAAGAATCCCATTCTGTTTCCCAGGCAAAGCATACCCTGATACACGTGTACCTCAAAGAATCTTTCCTTGAAGTCCCTCACCAAAACTCTATTCTCTTATTTCTGTCTATCACATAGCACCTTCAAACTCAATTTGTTCATAATCAAATTCATTTCTTCATTAATATCTGTTCTTTTGCATGATTTTCATTTCTGTTAAGAAAACCTCCATTTTCCAATTTTTCAAGTTCTATTATTCTCCAGCTTGAAATTTAAGACTTTCTCTTCTACCATAATTCCTCAAAACCTGCCTGCATATGTACACACACATACACACACACACAAACACAACTACTCAACCAATTAATTTATATCTTACATTTAAAATTATTTTTCTGGTAAAGCTTCCTCTGAATTTCCCAAAACTAGGACACATGTCCTGATGTATGTGCTTATAGCTCCTGGTCCTTTCATCCATAAGAAATATGAATTCAGTGTTAGGTTTATTTCTATGATCTGTTGTTTAACATATATCTTCACCATTAGAATGTGAAGTCCATAAAGGCAAAGACAATGTTTTTGCTATTTATCCCTAGAAATAAGACGAAGTCCTCAACACGATAAGAATTCAATAAATATTTGTTGAATAAGTTAACTAAAGATTAAATTGTCTCTTTGTTATTGTTATTTGCACTTATTTAGTTATTGGTAAGTCTGAGCATCTTTTATTATGTCTATTGGTCTTGTGCATTTCTTCTGAGAATTAGTTTCACTATGGTATAATCATCCAGACTCATTCAAGTCCAGTAATCTATTCATCAGGAAACAGAGATCAGGTCTCCATTGATATAGGTGAAATTCTAACTGTCTCTTTGGTATCAAAATGTACAGTTCATCATCAAGAACTGCCATATAGGATAAAAACTTTCATCTGATTGACCTAATATCTTTTGGTTTGTGTATTTTCTGAAGTAAAGTCCTTTCAATCCGTATGCTTTGCAAGACTACAGAATTTTATGTGTGCAGATCTTTTAGTTATCTGCCATTCTGAAACTGGTTAGCGTCAGTGTGACTAGAATTCACAAGTCCTATATGTTGCACCATGAGGAAATTGGGTCTGGTTCTAGGGCACAGGATGGACTCTTATTCCAGTTCCTTCTCTCATGGTTTGTGAGACCCTGGCAAGCTCTTAGTCTTTTTTCTGCTCTTATTTCTTAATTGAAAAAGAAATAATTTAGACTAGATGCACTCTCTGCTCGGCTTATCTCTGACATTCTGTGATTATTAGAATTACTTACAATTTATTGTTGAGATTGGATTTTTCCTACAAATTCTCTGGAGTTAGGTGTCCTAGTCTTGCATGTACATGTGCACATATTTGGCACTTCAGCCTGTGTGACAGAGACCCCATCTCAAAATAAAAACATTAAAAAATTAACAAAAAAATAAAAATCTCTGATGCAAATGGTTCTTAGCCTTAAATATGCAGGAAAGGTGCATAAGATTAAACACTATTGAAGCCAATAGTATTCATATACTCAAACTACTATAAAAGTTTGTTTTTAATGTTAGGATCAACCTATAAACAAAAACTGATGTCTCAAGCATAGTAGAAAAACCATGTATGTGCATATGATAGAAAATTATCAAAGTTGGAAAATGCTTTTATTTGGGAAACATTCTATCTTTTTTCTGTAAGAGATCACTTAATAGTTTTCTATTGCTGTAGAAAATTACTACAAACTTAGCAGCTTAAAATAATACTATGTTATTATCTCATAGTTCTTGTGGGTCAGAAATATAGGCATGGCTTAGTTGGTTTCTTTGTTCAGGTTCTCAAAAGGCTTCAACCAAGTGTTGGCTAGGCTTAGTCTCTTATGAGGCTCAGGGTCTTCCAAGCTCATTTGGTTGTCACCAGGATTCATTTCCTTGCAGCTGTACAACTCATGAAACCTTGATTCTGCAAGGCCAGGAGGAGAGAGAGAGAGCATCTGCTGCTTCTAGTCTCTTCTCTTTGGAATCCTTTTAAGGATTCCCCCTGATAAGGTCACTTAAGGAGACAGGGAATGTACGGAATTGAGATTCATCTTAGAATTCTGCATACCACATTCAAACATAGTCTATAACATAATCTGAATGAGTCTTCTATATCAGCACTTCATTTTGGACACTATTCCAAATGGTATGAATGTTTAATTTCAACTGCTATTTTGAACATTTTATGAAAGTTATGAATATTTAATTTTAACTGCTTACTGGAACTAAAAATTTACTTTTAATTGGTCTAATAACTGTAATAAATATTTTTATCAGTTATTAACTCTAAGAATCTCTTGAAACTTAGGGTCCTAAGTTAAAATGTAAAATAACCCAGTCCTCCAATATACCTGCTTTTATCACTTGCATACGATACTGTAAGAATACACTTTTTGTAAAACTTAGCAAAGAGACTACTTGTTTTCACGTGAGAAAATAAATAAAAGTGCAGAAAGAATATCTACAAAACGACTGCATTTTTATTTATTTTTCTTTTATATTATGAACTTTAAAAAGCATTTTGTCGGGGTTCAGAACATCAAAATGTTGCATATTCCCAAGTGCAATTTCATTCTTTGTGGCAAAACACCCATAAGTAATATTTTAACATGTGTCTAAAGTTAATTATTCTTATAGAAACATTACATGATTTTTAAAAAGCACACACAGCCTTTAAAGCAAGGCTGCTTGGGTTGAACCCCAGTGCCATCACTAACCAGTTACATGACACTGGACATGTTTCATATTATTCTGGGGTCTCATCTTTTTTTTTTTTTTTTTTTTTTTTTGAAACAGAGTCTCGCTCTGTCGCCCAGGCTGGAGTGCGGTGGTGCCATCTACGCTCACTGCAAGCTCCGCCTCCCAGGTTCACGCCATTCTCCTGCCTCAGCCTCCCGAGTAGCTGGGATTACAGGCGCCTGCCACCATGCCTGGCTAACTTTTTGTATTTTTAGTAGAGACCGGTTTCACCGTGTTAGCCAGGATGGTTTCGATCTCCTGACCTCACGATCCGCCCGCCTCGGCCTCCCAAAGTGCTGGGATACAGGCGTGAGCTACTGTGCCCGGCCGGGGTCTCATTTTTCTTAGCAATAAAGTAAGCCATAATAGGTACCAGACTCAATAGGATTATGTAGAAGATTAACTTTTTAGTTATATTTGTTTCTATACACTGAGAAAGAGCCTAATAGTTAGCATTAATATGGGTATATATGTGTATGTATATGCATATATGTTTGTGTTAAATATATATTTATGTATTTTTAAATCCATACATAACAATTATGCCTTTCAATTCTAGACTTGTCCTTTTGTTTGCATGTACCAAATAAGGAAATCAGTAACTAGCTATTAAAGCACAAAGACAAAAATAATAGCAATATTGCTTTAAAAAATATCTGATGTCCCAGCCTGTGCAACATAGGAAAACCCAGTCTCTACAAAAAAATACAAAAATTAGCCAGGCATAGTGAAATGTGCCTGCAGCGACAGTTACTCAGGAAGTTGAGGCAGGAGGATTGCTTGAGCCCAGAAGGCAGAGATTGCAGTGAGCCATAATTGTGTCATGGCACTCCAGCCTGTGTGACAGAGTGAGACCTCATTACAAAATAAATACATTTAAAAAAACTAAAAATTAAAAAAAATTAAATCTCTGATGCAAAAGGTTCTTAGCCTTAAATCTGCAGGAAAGGGTGCATAAGATTAAACACTATTGAAGCCAATGGTATTTATATACTCATACTACTATAAATGTTTTTTTGTTTGTTTGCTTGCTTTTGAGACAGAGTATTGCACTCTCGCCCGGGCTGGAGTGCAGTGGCAGGATCTTGGCTCATTGCAGCCTCTGCCTCCCATGTTCAAGCAATTCTCCTTGCTACAGCATCCCAAGTAGCTGGTATTACAGGCGCCCAAGACCAAGCCCAACTAATTTTTTTGTATTTTTACTGGAGATGGTGTTTCACTATGTTGGCCAGGCTGGTCTTGAACTCCTGACCTCTTGATCCACCCGCCTCAATCTCCCAAAGTGCTGGGATTACAGGCATAAGCCACCGTGCACAGCCTACATGTTTGTTGTTAATGTTGGTATCAACCTATACACAAAAACTGATGTCTTAAGCATGGTAGAGAAACTAGAATGTAAGGTTAGCAAACTTGAAAATGCAAAAGTAAACTTAGAGCTTGTAGGAAACAGCTCAGCAAATAAGAAAGAGAAGATACAAAACATTGCCAATAAAAAAGATGTTTTACTCAGGCCACTAACTTACTGGTGAAGCCAAGGAGCTCATTAATTATACAAAAAAGATGGTTTCTATAGTTTAGACTATTAAAATTCCACTTTTGGACCAAAGGTAAAAATTGACAAGGGTAGGGTCACAATTAGCATGTGGAGTGTTTGTGCTAACTGTGATACTTTTAGATAAAGATTTCTCAAGATCTAGGCAGACAGAGGACTGGGACCTGTAGCTGGGTGAGTAGGGCCAAACTGGCTTAAAACCACTAGCGTATGCAACAGGATGCCTCTACATAGCAAAAACCTGTACACTCATAGCAAAAATGAAATGTCTTATAGCATGTCATATTCTTCCTGCATTCAGTCCCCGCATGGAGACTGTTTCTGGTTAAATGACCCCATGCACCCTATGAATCTAAGTGCCATGAAAAGTATCTACATAATGATGCCACCATTACTACTGCATGTATCCTAAAACCAGGCCTCTCCCCTGGGAGAGTAGCAAGGTGTCAGGTGGTGCCATGAGAAATGCAATAACACAAGCTCAACCAGGAAGCCTCATAGTTCCAGGTGGAGTCTGTTCTGTCTTCTATTGGGCAGGATTTTCTTGCTTATCCTTTCTGTTTAGGCTTCAGGTTCTGCCATATTGCTATGCACTCTCTCTCCCACCTTTGATCTCCTTTCCTTTCTTCTTTAATACATCAACTAGCAACTATCCCAATTTAGAAGCATTCCTTAGGCAGGAAAGAAATTATTGTCCAATCGTTCCAGAGCGATTCTTCAGCCAAAATGACCAACATAGTGTTTTGCCAGACAGAGGGGGTTTTCTCTCTTAAGAGGTATTCTGACTCCAACCCCTAATTTTTATTTCTCCTATACATATGTTGCATGATTTATGTTTTAAGAAGTTTGAATAACTTGCAAAGCCTCAAATTCAATAATGACTAGAGCAATCCTAGTCTTAAGGTTGGGAGATGAATATGAATCAATTAAGAATTCAAAAATTTTTTCTAAAATACTTTAAAAACTTTGACCACAAACCTTTGTTGGAAGACTTGGAAACACAGAATCAACTGCAGAAAAAATTGGCGGGGGGGGGGGTGGGTGAGGGTGGGGATGGTGGTTAATTTTGTCTTAATCCTCTTAAGAATGGAAAAACTTTAAAAAATTAACTTAAAGCTTCCATAACCACCAAGAAAAGCAAAATTTGTTCGTATTATCCAGTTAAAACGATCATAGATTTTTTAAAAATTCCATTTGTTGTACCTAATTCTTTGATCATCAGCTGGATCATTAATTTAAAAACAATTATACCATTGCCCATTCTCAAATATAAGATGATAAACATCAGTTTATTAACTTAATGATCCAAGTAAAGAAACAATACAACTTAGCTTTTGTTTTCAGAAATGCAGGAGTAGAACTCACTTATAGGTCAAGCACAGCATGAAAGAACAAAAATCTGCAATATCTAAAAGTCCACTACAAATAAAATATGATACATGCAAATGCAGGATCCTCTAGAGGCCAGGAAAGAACAGCAGGAGAATTTGCTTAAGACGTGCAGTTCTTATCCTATCTAATTAAAGAATTAGAGGAAAAATGAAGCACCACAGTAATGACATGCTTTTGGTATTTAAAAGCATCTCTGGCATGAAAGCTTTATCTCTGCCTCATTTACTTTACAAATTCTAAAATATAGACATGGCAAGAGCCCAGATTAGAATTGGAAAATTAAAAACTTTTTTCTCCTTTTTGAAGGGTTTATTTCAGAGATGCTAAAATTGGATTATATGAAAATATAGCATAAATTAGAGAGGAGTCTAACCTTGCTATCATCTGTACTTAAAAAAACTGACTATATAATCGGCATCAATAAGGCACTCAGTTGGGAGTATAAGATGTAGAATAACCAAGACAAAGCTCCCTAACTTACTCCAAATTAAGATGGAGAGTTTTCTTTTTTTTCTTTTTGTTTCTCTTTTATATTCTCTGGAAAACCAAAGGCCAGTTTCAAATTTAATGAAAAGTCTGCCAGGATGGGATGAGTATAAGAGTCTATGCTATAAAGTTGAAAGGCTCTAGAAATGAGGTAGGTTATACAAAGTTTGGGTAGATTTATTCACAACCTTCTTATTTATGGGCTTATTCATATACTATGTATTATTTTATGTATTTATTAACAGGATCTATGTGTCATTTTCCCCAATTTAAGAAAGCAAGGCAGCAACTTTGACACTTTTGTTTCTTATGTGTTTTTCAGTGAACATCTACTGAGTGTAAACTACAGAGCAAGCTCCAGCTGAGGTGTTGGAGATGTGCAGGGGAGCACAGAGGAGAACCCTGCTTAGGTTGATGTGACTGCCTAACATCAAAGACAATACTGAGGCAAAGGAGGTCCCCCAAACACCTACAATCACTATGACGAGAAATTTGTCTTGAAATCTGAAAGATGAGTGAAAATAACCTGGTAGGTTGCTTCCCCTACCGCCCCGCCATTTGTGCTAATATTTCAACTGATCTTTAATTAGGAAAAAGAAGAGAAAAAGAAAAAGAAAATGACTTCTAATATCGGAAGGTTCTTTATTCAACACAGCACTCTAGGACATTGTAAACAAAGGGCTAAATAGGAAATCTTGCCATATAATTTGGCACTAAACATTTATTCAACATGTATTTTAAAGTACTTGTTATGCATATGAGGTTTAAAATATAGTAAGGTACATAGGATATGTATACAAGAAATTGTAATAAAGAATAGAATAAAATGTATGGAAAGAGAGGTACAGATAGAATCTTAAGCAGTGTTCAGAGAAAAACAGATCCCTTATGTGCAGCTGCTAAGGAGCGGTAGGGTAAAAAGGGTTATAGTTAAATTTTCATATATTCATTTGTTTCAGTGAAATTTAAAAGTTGGCATTTTGGTCAATTTGGATTTTTCCTAAATGCTTATCATGAATGAAAATAACAAAGAAAATCTGATAGGATGACCATAATACATTACTGAAGTTTTAATACTCAAATCATTATCCAGGAGCTTCCCCAAAGGTGTGTAAAAATAACTACATTAAATGGTGATTGTGAGTGGGTGGTTGCTGCTATCCACAAACTGCATATCAGAAGGTCCCCAAAATACTGTTCATTTATTCAATAGTAGTCAATGTATTTCTTCCCTCAGTACTCTTCTATCCTGTTCCCTTTGTATGACAGGCTGATTATTATTTCCCAGAACTGTTGACAAAGACAATCTTAAGCTGCTTCTTTTACTCTTTTTCATACTGCAACGATCTAAAGGAGGCATTGATGCACATGTAAACCCATAAATCAGGTTCTGACTGAAGAAAAAGAATGTCAGACATTTGCTTTCAGGATTATGGTACTACATGAGAAAGCTGTAGTTGTATCACAGTGCAGCTTAATTCTGGAAAGCTTCTCTTTTACTTTCCTCCATATGTTTAAAAATTACAGATTCCAGTGACATACATTATAATATATGCATAGAGTAAGAAATTAAGGAATTATATTATTGACTCCTGCAATAGGTTAATTTTCCTTACATTATTTTCATTTTTGGTTTTAATTAAGGAGAGCAAAGGAGATGTGTTATTTAAAAATGCATTTATAGCTGACATGCATTATGTTTAGGAGACAAAAAGACAACAGAAGCATTCTCCAGATAATAAAGTATAATAAATAAGTGTCAAGGTCATGAAGTGTCATTGTTATTTGGGAGGAATTATTGTTAATTAGCATCATAATTAAATAAAAATATTTCAACAAAGGAAGTACACATGCAAAATCCTACAGATACTGTTGAATATAAAATAAACCCTCTTGATCTAGAAATGCTAGGCTAAAGCTAGAGAACTGTTTGTTGTTTAGCTAATATTGACCCATCTAACAGTCTGACCTTCCTTTTTTTAAAACAAATTCCATTGTTTAGAGAATCTACACTTTTTTTTTTTTTGCTCCTTACTGATAATTTCTTTAAGAATGAGCATATAGTGAGATTCCTCTTGAGATATGAAGAAAAACTTCCTAAGGGGCTTCTGAGAAAGGTTTCTTCAGTGATAAATAGAGACTCACAGACAGATGGGGCCTTTTCTCTTCCACTGAACACTAGAGTCTCCCTGGGTTTCCTAAAAAGAGCAGCCATCATGCAGTCACCAGGAGTGGCAGCTGAGGACAAAGTCAACCAGATGCAGAGGCAAAGTAGAAAGAATATGTAGTAGATGGAATGATGGTCTCAAAACATGGTCAACATCCTAATCCTTGACATCCTAATCCTTGAATGTTTGAATGTTGCCTTATAGGGCAAAAGAAACTTTTCAGAGATGATTAAGTGAAGATATTGAGATGGGAAGATGAGCGGAGATTATTTGGGTGGACCCTACATATAATCACAAGTGTTTTTAATAAACAGTGGGGCAAAGGTAGATTTTACCATAGAGAGGAGAATTTAATGTAAACAGTGGAGCAAAGGTAGATTTTACCATAGAGAGGAGAATTTAATGTGATAGAAGCAGAGAGAGAGACTTGAAGATGCTACACTGCTGGCTTTGAAAATGGAGGAAGAGGCCCTAAGCCAAGAAACGCAGGTCTAGAATCTGGGAACAGAAAGGAAACAAATTCTCCTCTACAGTCTCAGAAGGGAAAGCAGCCCTGAAGATACCTTCACTTCACACAGTGAAACTTATTTCAGACTTCTGGCCTCCAGGACTGTACAAAAATAATTTTGTGCTGTTTTAAGGCATTAGGTTTGTGGAAATTTGTTGCAGAAGCCAGAGGAAACTAATGGAGATGTAAAGAAAATTTGAAAGAGCCACTGAATTAATGCACCTTGGAGCCACTCATTTATAGTACTGATAGGTGCACCGGGGAATTATCTGAGTGGCAGTGATGGCTGTTTTCTACAGTAAAGATCTGGTTAATGGGTTTACATTTTTGCTGAAGTTACTGGACCTTCTAAATTTCCATGCACTAAGTAGCCTTAGAGTAAGCTCTCCATTATTTTAAGTAATTTTGGTCCCTATATTATGAAAAGTTCTAAGGCGTTAATCATAACCCAGGAAAAATGTAAATCATTCATCATAATTTTATTATAATTAATCCTGAAAGCTATCCTCATAAAAGACAGCACATTTTCAATTGCCCAAGTAAAAGATACTGAGGAGACATGTTGAATCTATTTTTCTCTCACACTTCACCTATAATCTGTCAGCACATCCTTCAGCTCTGCCTTCAATGTCTCTGAAATCAGACTACTTGTCTCTCCCCATTCTTAATGCCACTATCCTAGTCCAAACCACCTTATAGTGTTAGCCTTCAGCTGTTCTTCCTGACATCACCCTTATAAAAATATATACAATGGATCATGTTATTCTGCTCAAAACCTTCCAATACCTTCTTATTTCTCTTGGAATAAAAGCAAAAGTCTCAAAATTGTCTACAAAGATCATATGTTCTGTACAGCCTAGATATCAGAGTGAAGAAGACACAAGCTAAGTTCAGAAGACTGACCCAAAATAGCCCACAGAAAACATGTAACATAAGAGAGGAACCAACTGTTATTTTTGGGCAATCTTAGGGTTGGTTGCTACCCAACAAAATCTAGTGAAATCAAATGAAATACGTCAAAAATATCCCTTTTTTGTTCTTTTTTTTAACCACCTGAAATCATACACTAATTAATTTATTTCACTTTCCGGCACTCTCCTGATGAATGACTGTAGGATTTTTCTGGTTTTTTTCCCACTATTGTATTAAGCCCCCAACACATAAAATACAGTTTCTTCCATTTAATGTTACTGAATGAGGAACACTTAATGAGTGTTATAATGTGTGTATATAAATTAATGTTACATTAGTTAGTAAGTTACATAAAAGAATAAGTCACTACAAATAATGGCCAATACTACCCACTTTTGTATTCCAGATGATCGTTTACATTAAAATGTTCATTCAATATTTGTTGAATGAATAATTTCTCATAAACTGGACATATAAAGCAAAGAATAGGAACCCTATGAAGGAAGTTTTATTGATGTCACTTTAAATATTATAATTTCAGTAGTATAACCAGGATCATGCGGATAATGGCTGATACAGAATTTCATTCTTGAAATCTCTGGCCTTGAATTCTTTATTTACTGCTTCCACATCAAAATTAAGTACACAACTAGAAAGTTCAACAAAATATTGGGGTTTTCCTGAAAGAGGTATAGAAAAAAAATTGGAAAAATCTGTACTTCATTATCTTGGAAAGAATGATTCTTTTTCCTTAGACTAATATGCAGTTTTTTCTCTGTATATCAATTTAAAAACAGACACACACATTAGAAATGGACATTGTTTCAAGTTACACAGAATTAACAATGTTTTAGAGGAGGAGATCTAGCATTTGATATTATTTACTGTAGATTCTTCAGAAACAAACAAACAAACAAAAAGGCTAAAAAAGTAAAATCATGTTAGAAAAACTTTATTCACACTTGCTCCGTCATTGAGTTTAGGGTACTCCTTGGGAGTTTATACAGTCTAACAGTAAGATAAAAGGAAGTACTGCATTATAAAGTGGGCAGTAACTCTGTGAATCCCCTTTCTCCCAATGATGGCAAAAGCTTAAATTATACATCCATTTTTCCAAAGTTTGGGAAAATTCACTGTTAAGTTATACTCCTTGGGGATGTTTTGAGATGTAATTCTAGCCTTCATTGGTGGAAAGAACAGCCACTTGTCTCCAGAGTGACTGCTGATGACTTTTGCAAAGACACCAAGGTGAGACATGGAGTTAGATAGGTCTTACTACTGATTTGTTGAAATGTTCTTAAGAACAGCAAGGAATAAATATTGTGGGCAAAATGTTTTCTGCATTTCTTACTGTGGTTGCTCAGTAATATGCCTTCTGCAAACCCACAATTTAAATGTGTGACAGATTTTCACTGATTTTCCATTACTTATGGCATATTCTGTAATAAACATTGAGCATGACAAGTGTCCAGGAATCTACAAAGTTCTATCGACATTATTGCAAAATATATGAAACATTTGGCTGAATTGGTGTCTTGATTGGAAATTGGCAATATCTCATTTTTATATTGGTCGTTTCAGTAAACACTGCCCAAAAACCTTTTTCCCCCAATTTCCCAAGTTTATTGATAAAGAGTAAGAGAGATACCAGCCAGGCTAAACCTCAAATGAGTTGATAATGTTCAGTGGTTCTGAGTACAATGAGATGTTCATCTACTGAAAATACAGGAAGAAAAAAATTCCATTAAGATAAAATATCTAATTTGAAAAAGGCAAAAAGATGGGGAAAAGAGTCACATTATTGGGTGGTTACAAGCTAAAGCATAAAAACCATTAAAAACAATTATTTTATGTGGTGCTTTCCACAATTTGGACAATGACTGTAAATCAAGTCAACTCAAAAGCCTTATTTTTTTCCCAGAAAACATTTGCATTTTTAACTGAAAACAGTCAAACTCCTAAAAAATGACTGATGTATCCATTTGTTTTGATTTTATACATACATTTCTCTGGACATTTTCTTATCTCATTAGAAAATTCTAAATATTTATAGTTGGAAAAGACCTCAGAGACCGTTTAATCTAACCTCTACTTTATAGAGATAAGCAAATAGGCTCAGAATTTCTAAGAGGTAAATTATGTAGCTAGAATGTATCAGAAATTAGGTGGATTGTAATTTCTGTCTTTTCATTTCAGGCCAGTGCTATTTTCTCTTCACTTTACCAACTATCTTTGATATCTGTAACCTAAATGACAAATTAAATGCTTATTTACTGATACTAAATGGAGTAGCAATAATGAAAATAGGTTTTGGAACACCACGTTTGTTTATTGTATGGTTTGACATCCATTTGTTTTCCTTAAGAATAAATATAATATCAATTTACCATAGTAAGTTCTTCTAGTCAGATGGATTTTTCTCAATACATTTATGGTAATTTAATATGACATACTGATAAAAGAGGAAAACTTAATTGTTGAACATCTTTACAAAAACAGTTTTGGCCTTTAATCATTGTTGAAAATCTCTAAAGGATATTGTATACATGTATTGCCTTAATGTCTATTTTTGCTTTACTTTAGCACACACACACACCCTTTAATGTTTTGTGCTATGTGCTCCTTTTTCCTAAAAACAAAGACCATCAAACAATTCTGGATATTTTAAGATTTCGGTTAACACCAATTAAAGACATAAAATTAGTTTCATTGCTAAAAGAGCAAGAGCCGTAACACCTAAGCTTCAGTTTCACCCAAACTATAGGTGATTTTCAAATTTATTAAAACCTGAGGTGATTGCTTTTAGCACATGGAGAAATTACCTAGAATATCAATTACCATCATTGTTAGAGAAGTAGTTGTTCAAGTATTTGTGATAAGCCAAAAACAACAAAACTAAATCAGTCCCAGCTCCACCAGTTTGAGTAAGACCTGCTTTCTCTTAGGTTCTCCGATTACTCCCTTCTCTGTGATTACACAGCATTCACATACTTGTATTAAATATCTTATTTGTTTACATCACTCTCTGTTTCCTTAGTATGGTAGGCAGAATGGTCCTTCAATATATCCATATTCTATTTCCTGGGTCTTGTAAATATGCTACTTTACATGGCAAAAGGAATTCTTCAGATGTAATTAAAGTATGAACTTTATGATATTGACATCATCCTACGTTACCCTTACCCGGGTGGGTCCAATCTATTCACATGAGCCTTGAAAGCAGAGAACTTTCCTTGGCTGGAGCAGAAGAGATGTGGCAGAAGAAGTCTAATTTGAATTGTGTGTGGGGCTTTATGTACCTTTGCTGTTTTGAAGATGGAAGGGAGAGCAATTAACTGCTTCCTCAGATCTCAGACTAACTGTCCACATTGACCAAGAGAATAATCTTCATTTTCTCAGTGTAAGGTTCCTTACAGACAGTGATTCTAAAGGACAGACAGAACCACATGGCAACATAATTACACAAGTACACAACTATTTATCACCACTAAACATGAACCACAGCTGGGAGAAAGCACAAGATTATGCCCATAAAGATGATTCAAAGTATACACAATCAGCTAATTTAATATTAGATAAAGTATTTTCTATTCAATTGCATTCTTGTTCTGTGTAAAAATAACGTCTGGATTCTTTAAATGTCTATTTACTTCATTAAGTAATATTGAAACCAACCCAATAGTCACATAAGTAGTTCTTTTGGATAAAAATAGAAATTGACCCTTCTGGTATCAAAGCTTGAAACTTATATTCATTTTATCTGAGTTCCTTCTTCAGGAAAGGACCCTCCCTCACCCAGCCATGCCTCTCAAAAAGCATCCAAGAACTGAGACTCACCAGATCACTCACTTAGACATCTCATTTTGTTTCCTTACCCCAACCTAATTTGTATTTTCTAACACATGGTTAAATTACTTCTCTGCTATATAAACCCCTAACTCGAGTCAGTTATGGATCTGGAGTTGAGACTGATCTCCCATATCCTTGGCTGCAGCACTCGATTAAAGTCTTCTTTCTTGTCAATACTCTACTCCTTGCCTGTCATTGGCTCTCTGTGCAGTGAGCTGCAAGACCTAGATTGAACCATCAATGTTTCAATAACAATGTCATTGGCACAGGAAGGGACACCTCAGGTATTTGGGAGTGAGATATAAGTAGTTCAGCCTCTGCACAATCCTCAGTTTACTGTAGTGAAATTCCAGGCATGGTTTTCACTGTCATTGCTTCTGAGGTAGCAAAAATAAATATAGTGATGATTGACCTCTCTTAGACTGTTTCTTTTTTCTTAAGGTTTTGTTGACCACTTCAGGTTCTCCTGAATTCACTACATTTATTGATTTTATTTCTGTAATTAAGGTTACAATATTTCCCATTCTTCATTAGAGAAGAAGAGTTTGACAATGCCTATCCACTTCAAACAGTGCTACTCATACTTTTTGATTGATAAGCCCCTAATAACACAGTATGGTAAATATGAGTTTCCAGGGAACATAGAGCACAAATGGAGAAAGTCTGCATCACAAATTTTATATGTATATATAAAATTTGTATATATATAAAATATATATATATATATTTATTATACTTTAATTTCTAGGGTACATGTGCACCATGTGCAGGTTTGTTACATATGTATACATGTGCCATGTTGTGTGCTGCAACTGCATGAGAAAACTGAATTTTATTTTTAATTTAATTTGTGGCACCATCTATAACATTATTTTTGTAAGTATTTGAATCATATAAATAAAAATAAACTACAAGAAACTGTACCATTTTGTCCTTCAATTTTGTATATCCCTTTGCACACCAAGTGTGGGAGGCATAGACTTAGACTATCTTCTTTCACTTGCCTCATGATTCTAAGAAAAAGCAGAAGTTAGGCAAACATACTCTGTTTGGCCTGGGTTTTTCTTCCAGCAAGTATTTCTTCCAGTAGGGAAAGTGAATTCCCAGGGTGAGCCTGAGTAACAGTGATGCTTAGAGTTTAGAGATGGCACATCTCTGTAATGAGTTGTGTTTTTTTTTTCCCCTAAAAATATGCAAGTTGCTGGTGTACACTCTAGGATAAAATAATGTGTGAATACAGAAATGAATCAATAATCACTCAATTTACAAATCATATTCATATGGAGTAATGTGACTAATTCTTGGCTCTGTACTAAAAGTAAAACTATGAGTTTCAACTCTAGCTCTTTAATTACAGCTACTGGAAAATGACAGGAATTTTGGTACAGTAAGTATCTGCTTGAGTGTTTACTTCTGATTATGTCAGCTCTAGTCCAACCACTTGCAAACATTTCAGACATAGAAATATGGCATTTCCAAGGCACCCTTCATATTAAAAAGCTCTGCTACTATGGTGGCTATTTCCTATGGCATTTCTAAAGCAAACAGGTCTAAGGAATATGGCCATTTCTACATGTAATGATCCAAAATATCAGACAGAAAAAGATGGTTCCCAAGAGTAACAAAATATATGCAAAACATAGAAATTGGCAGTCCAAGGTTATCCTTTAATTTGCAGGCACTTGCATTAAAGAGAAAAATATAAAATAATAAAAATATATATCATGAATTTTCTTTTTCATCACTACTAAATCAAACAACAATCTTCTTTATTTTCTGCAATAGTTCTTAATAGGTTTTTACCCTGGCAGGGAATGTAACTGCTTGTTCCCTAAAATAGAAATCAGGTTGCCTCTCCTGAAAAGTTAAAATTAGGAATGCATTACAGGTTCCAATAATAATATATTGTAAAAGATCCGTTACTCAACAAAGAAACGTATTTGCCAAATTAGAGTTCCACTGGTTCCAATTATAGTACAGATATGATCCTTGCCAAGCCATGCATTCAATTTCCAATAAGGATAAAATAATATGTTAGAGTTAAGTTCAAAGAGAATTTTTGCAGACTGAATTTTAAAATGCATCTTTTCATTCTGCTGATGCACACTCATTTGTTTAATACTTTTCACTTAATTGCCATCATTCTCAGACAAAAATATTTAGTTTTTGTTATCACACAATAAATAAAATGTGAAGATATAGACAAAATACAAGGTAGACCCATTTCCCATGATTGTGATGCCTTCTTTCAAAGAAATGAAAATTTATATATATACATATATAATATATACACAGGTATGTATATATTTAGCACAGTCTGAAAGACATACCATATCTAACAAATATAATAATAATTATTATTGTCACTGAAAGGCATTCTCTACTAGTTCCATGACATTTAATTTCTAACTTGCTTTATAAGGCTTTGTATATTTAATCACTGAAAATAGAGACCAGCTGTTTCTTGAAGGCACTGAGATATTTTTAATTATATTTTGCCCATCTAGTTCATTGATTAGAAAGTACCTAGAAACTTTCTCAATGCTTAGTTTCTTCATCTGTAAACTAAGCTGAAATAGAAGCTACCCCACTGTCACTACATTATTAAGCTAATTAATGAATACATGCATTGCCATTGTAGAGTGTCTGATAATGTAGTAAATGTTCAATTAAATGTTGGTCACTAACTTTTCTGGGCTTACTATTTTACATTTGTAAATGTAATATACATTTATATTTTTTATTATTCACATTTTATAATCTATTTTTACATAGTAATTTCACACTCAATATTGGGTAGAACTACTATTATCATCATCAACAATGGATAATCATTGAGAACTTATTAACTGCAGAATATTTTGGACTATTGTCTATTTTTCTAACTTATGAGTTATAATTGTCAGAAATCTGTAATGTGTGTGCTTTCAATGCCAGAATGAATATGACAAAGAACTTCCCTGGAAGGCAAGGGACTGAGATGTTAATTTCAGCTACCCTATAAACTAGCTGCATGATTATGAAAAAGATGTTAACATCTGTAGAATTTATAATCCTTAGATGTAAAAGGAGACCTTGAATGTGCAGATCTTTCTAGAAATGTGTGTAGGGGGTTTTTGTGAGGTCAAGGTCCTTGTAAGGGAAGAATACTCACTTCCTGAAGGTAAATTTTACATTATAATTGCTAAGCAGACCTTACATTGGCCAAGGCAGTGCTCTCTCACCCTGTAGACCATCAACCCCATTAGGCAATTCATCAGAAGATTGGTAGGCCTGGAGTCACTACAGGTCATAACAGCTGGTTTTTATAGCTGGAAGCAGATACGTTTAGAACTGATAATACAGTCAAGCAAACTAAATATTTGCATATGAATGGTAAGGCAAATACTCATGGAAATAGTTTGTATCTTTACATTGCTATAATTTATCTCTATCACTGATGCTTTTTCCCATTAAATATATTAATGCATAAAGTAACTCACAATCAAATATTGCCAGCCCAGTGTCATTTCTCTTATATAGAAAACTTGGTGTACTAATCTGACTCATTATGTGTTCATTTTATAATATATCTCTGAAAGGCCAATCTTATATTCATTGCACTAATAAATCCTATACATTGTTAAAAATCTCTAAAATAATTCCCATTTTAAAAGTTTACAATTCTAAATGTTACCATTCCATCCTGATAGTCTGTATCAAGAGCTGATTAATTGTTTGATAAACCTAAGTAGTAAGAAAACAACAACAACAAAAAAGTAAAATTCACGTAGTATAGTTTATAGTTAAAATTCTAATGGGAAGATTTGCTGGCAAGATGGCCGAATAGGGACAGCTCCGGTCTTCACAACCCGCAGAACAGGAGATTCCCTCTGGTGCCTATGCCACCAGGGCCCTGGGTTTCAAGCACAAAACTGGGCAGCCATTTGGGCAGACACTGAGCTAGCTGCAGGAGTTTAGTTTTCATACCCCAGTGGCACCTGGAATGCCAGCAAGACAGAACCATTCCCTCCCCTGGAAAGGGGGCTGAAGCCAGAGACACAAGTGGTCTGGCTCTGTGGGTCCCTCCCCCCACCACCCGGAGCCCAGCAAGCTAAGATCCTGGCTTGAAATTCTCACTGCCAGCACAGAAGTCTGAGGTTGACCTGGGACACTCAAGCTTGCTGAGGGAAGGGGCGTCTGCCATTGCTGAGGCTTGAGTAAGTGGTTTTACCCTCACAGTGTAAACAAAGCCACCAGGAAGTTTGAACTGGGCTGAGCCTACTGCAGCTCAGCAAGGCTGCTGCAGCCAGACTGCCTCTCTAGATTCCTCCTCTCTAGGCAGGGTATCTCTGAAAAAAAGGCAGCAGCCCAGGTGAGGGACTTATAGATAAGACCCCCATCTCCCTGAGACCGAGCACCTGGGGGAAGGGGCGGCTGTGGGTGCAACTTCAGCAGACTTAAACATTCCTGCCTGACAGCTCTGAAGAGAGCCATGGCTCTCCCAGCACAGTGTTCGAGCTCTGATAAGGGTCAGACTGCCTCCTCAAGTGGATCATTGACCCCCATGTATCCTGACTGGAAGACATCTCCCAGTAGGGGCTGACAGACACCTCATACAGGAAAGCTCTGGCTGGTGTCTGGCAATTGCCCCTCTGGGATGAAGCTTCCAGAGGAAGGAACAGGAAGCAATCTTTGCTGTTCTGCAGTCTCTGCTGGTGATACCCAGGCAAAGAGGGACTGGAGTGGACCTCCAGCAAACTCCAGCAGACCTACAGCAGAGGGGGGTGACTGTTAGGAGGAAAACTAACAAACAGAAAGGAAGAGCATCAACATCAACAAAAGGGATGTCCACTCAGAGACCCCATCCGAAGGTCACCAACATCAAAGACCAAAGGTAGATAAATCCACAAAGATGGGGAGAAACCAGCGCAAAAAGGCTGAAAACTCCAAAAACCAGAACTCTTCTTCTCCTACAAGAGATTACAGCTCCTCGCCAGCAAGGGAACAAAACTGGATGGAGAATGAATTTGATGAATTGACAGAAGTAAACCTCAGAAGGTGGGTAATAACAAACTCCTCCGAACTAAAGAGGCATGTTCTAACCCATCGCAAGGAAGCTAAGAACCTTGACAAAAGGTTAGACAAATTGCTAACTAGAATAACCAGTATAGAGAAGAACATAAATAAACTGATAGAGCTGAAAACACACAGCACAAGAACTTTGTGAAGCATACACAAGTATCAACAGCCAAACTGATCAAGGGGAAAAAAAGGATATCAGAGATTGAAGATCAACTTAATGAAATAAAGCCAGAAGACAAGATCAGAGAAAAAGGAATGAAAAGAAATGAACAAAGACTCCAAGAAATATGGGACTATGTGAAAAGACCAAATCTACATTTGATTGGTGTACCTGAAAGTGATGAGGAGAAAGTAAACAAGTTGGAAAACACTCTTCAGGATATTATCCAGGAAAACTTCACCAACGTAGCAAGACAGGCCAACATTCAAATTCAGGAAATACAGAGAACACCACAAAGATACTCCTTGAGAACAGCAACCTCAAGACAAATAATCGTCACATTCACCAAGGTTGAAATGAAGGAAAAAATGTTAAGGGCAGCCAGAGGGAAAGCTTGGGTTACCCACAAAGGGAAGCCCATCAAACTAACAGCAGATCTCTTGGCAGAAACCCTACAAACCAGAAGAGAGTGGGGGCCAATATTCAACATTCTTAAAGAAAAGAATTTTCAACCCAGAATTTCTTATCCAGCCAAACAAAGCTTCATAAGTGAAGGAGAAATAAAATCCTTTATAGGCAAGCAAATGCTGAGAGATTTTGTCACCACCAGGCTTGCCTTACAAGAGCTCCTGAAGGAAGCACTAAACATGGAAAGGAACAACTGGTACCAGCCACTGCAAAAACATACCAAATTGTAAAGACCATCGACACTATGAAGAAACTACATCAACTAATGGGCAAAATAACCAGCTAGAATCATAAAGACAAGATCAAATTCACACATAACAATATTAACCGTAAATGTAAATGGGCTATGCCTCAATTTAAAGACACAGACTGGCAAACTGGATAAAGAGTCAACTCCCATTGGTGTGCTGTATTCAGGAGACCCATCTCACGTGCAAAGACACACATATGCTCAAAATAGAGGGATGGAGAAATATTTACCAAGCAAATAGAAAGCAAAAATAGCACGGGTTACAATCGTAGTCTCTGATAAAACAGACTTTAAAACAACAAAGATCAAAAGAGACAAAGAAGGGCATTACATAATGGTAAAGGGATCAATGCAACAAGAAGAGCTAACTGTCCCAAATATATATGCACCCAATACAGGAGCACCCAGATTCACGAAACCATTTCTTAGATACCTGCAAAGAGACTTAGACGCCCACACAATAATAGTGGGAAACTGTAACACCCCACTGTCAATATTAGACAGATCAAGACAGAAAATTAACAAGGATATTCAAGACTTAAACTCAGCTCTGAACCAAGTGGACCTAATAGACATCTATAGAACTCTCCACCCCAAATCAACAGAATATACATTCTTCTCAGCACCACATCACACTTATTCTAAAATTAACCACATAAGTGGAAGTAAAACACTCCTCAGGGAATGCAAAACAATGGCAATCATAACAAACAGTCTCTCAGACCACAGTGCAATCAAGTTAGAACTCAGGATTAATAAACTCACTCAAAACTGCACAACTACATATAAGCTGAACAATGTGCTCCTGAATGACTACTGAGTAAACAATGAAATTAAGACAGAAATAAAGATGTTATTTGAAACCAATGAGAACAAAGTCACGATGTACCAGAATCTCTGGGACACATTTAAAGCAGTGTTTAGGGGAAATTTATAGCACTAAATACCCACAGGAGAAAGCAGAAAACATCTAAATTCGATACCCTAACATCACAATTAAAAGAACGAGTGAAGCAAGAGCAAACAAATTCAAAAGCTAGCAGAAGACAAGAAATAACTAAGATCAGAGCAGAACTGAAGGAGATAGGAACACAAAAAAAACCTTCAAAAAATAAATTAATCCAGGAGCTGTTTTTTATAAAAGATCAACAAAATAGACCACTAGACAGACTAATAAAGAAGAAAAGAGATAAGGATCAAATAGATGCAATAAAAAATAATAAAGGGGATATCACCACTGATCCTACAGTAATACAAACAACCATCAGAGAATACTATAAATATCTCTAGGCAAATAAACTAGAAAATCTAGAAGAAATGGATAAATTCATGGACACAAACACCCTCCCAAGACTAAACCAAGAAGAAGTCCAACCTCTGAATAGACCAATACAAAGTTCTGAAATCGAGGCAGTTATTAATAGTCTACCAACCAAAAAATGTCCAGGACCAGATGGATTCACAGCCAAATTCTACCAGAGGTTCAAAGAGGAGCTGGTACCTTTCTTTCTGAAACTATTCCAAACAATAAAAAAAGATGGAGTCCTCCCTAACTTATTTTATGAGGCCAGCATCATCCTGATACTGAAACCTGGAAGAGACACAACAAAAAAAGATAATTTCAGGCTAATATCCCTGATGAACATTGATGCAAAAATCCTCAATAAAATACTGGCAAAGTGATTCCAGCAGCACATCAAAAAGCTCATCCACCACAATCAAGGTGGCTTCATCCCTGGGATGCAAGGCTGGTTCAACATATGCAAATCAATATATGTAATCCATCACATAAACAGAACCAATGACAAAAAACACATGATTATCTCAATAAATGCAGAAAAGGCTTCCAACAAAATTCAACAGCCCTTCATGCAAAAACTCTCAATACGCTAGGTACTGACGGAATGTATCTCAAAATAGTAAGAGCTATTTATGACAAACCCACAGTCAATATCATACAGAATGGGGAAAAACCGGAAGCATTTCCTTTGAAAACTGGCACAAGACAAGGATGCCCTCTCTCTCCACTCCTATTCAACATAGTATTGGAAGTTTTGGCCGGTGAATCAGGCAGGAGAAAGAAATAAACAGTATTCAAATGGGAAGAGAGGAAGTCAAATTGTCTCTGTTTGCAGATGACATGATTGTATATTTAGGAAACCCCATCGTCTCAGCCCTATATCTCCTTAAGCTGATAAGCAACTTCAGCAAAGTCTCAGGATACAAAACCAATGTGCAAAAATCACAAGGATCCCTATACACAAATAATAGACAGAGATTCAAATCATGAGTGAACTCCCATTCACAATTTTTACAAAGAGAAAAAAATACCTAGAAATCTAACTTACAAGGTATGTGAAAAACCTCTTCAAGGAGACCTATAAGCCACTGCTCAAGCAAATAAGAGAGGAGACAAACAATTGGAAAAACATTCCATTCTTATAGATAGGAAGAATCAATTCGTGAAAATGGCCATACTGCCCAAAGTAATTTATAGATTCAATGCTATTTCCGTCAAGCTACCATTGACTTTCTTCACAGAATTGGAAAAAAACTACTTTAAAGTTCATATGGAAGCAAAAAAGATCCTGCATTGCCAAGACAATCCTAAGCAAAGAGAACAAAGCTGGAGGCATCACACTACCTGACTTCAAACTATAATACAAGGCTACAATAAAACAGCATGGTACTAGTACCAAAACAGATATATACACCCATGGAACAGAACAGAGACTTCAGAAATAACACCACACATCTACAACCATCTGATCTTTGACAAACCTGACAAAAACAAGCAATGGGGAAAGGATTCCCTATTTAATAAGTGGTGTTGGGAAAACTGAATAGGCATATGCAGAAAAAACTGAAACTGGATCCCTTGCTTACACCTTATAGCAAAATTAACTCAAGATGGATTAAAGACTTAAACGTAAGACCTAAAACCATAAAAACCCTAGAAGAAAACCTAGGCAATACCATTCAGGACGTAGGCATGGGCAAAGACTTCATGAATAAAACACCAAAAGCAATGGCAAAAAAAAAAGCCAAAATTGACAAATGGGATCTGATTAAACTAAAGAGCTTCTGCACAGCAAAAGAAACTGTCATCAGAGTGAACAGGCAACCTACAGAATGGGAGAAAATTTTTGCAGTCTATCCATCTGACAAAGGGCTAATATCCAGAATCTACAAAGAGCTTAAACAAATTTAAAAGAAAGAAAACAAACAACCCCATCAAAAAGTGGGTGAAGGATATGAACAGACACTTCTGAAAAGAAGACATTTATGCATCCAACAAACATAAGAAAAGAAGCTCATCATCACTGGTCATTAGAGAAATACAAATCAAAACTACAATGAGATACCTTCTCACTTCAGTTACAATGGCAATAATTAAAAAGTCAGGAAACAACAGATGCTGGAGAGGATGTGGAGAAATAGGAACACTTTTACACTGTTGGTGGGAGTTTAAATTAGTACAACCATTGTGGAAGAGAGTGTGGCGATTCCTCAAGGATCTAGAACTAGAAATACCATTTGACCCAGCAATCCCACTACTGGGTATATACCCAAAGGATTATAAATTATTCTACTATAAAGACATATACACATATATGTTTATTGCAGTGCTGTTCCTAGTAGCAAAGACTTGGAATCAACCCAAATGCCCATCAATGATAGACTGGATAAAGAAAATGTGGCACATATACACCAGGGAATCCTATGCATCCACAAAAAAGGATGAGTTCATGTCCTTTGCAGGGACATGGATGAAGCTGGAAACCATCATTTTCAGCAAACGAACACAAAAACAGAAAACCAAACACGGCATGTTCCCACTCATAAGTGGGAGTTGAACAATGAGAACACATGGACACAGGGAGGGGAACATCACACACTGTGGCCTGTTGGTGGGTGGGTGGCTAGGGGAGGGATAGCATTAGGAGAAACACCTAATGTAGATTACTGGTTGATTGGTGTTGCAAACCACCATGGCATGTGTATACCTATGTAACAAACCTGCATGTTCTGCACATGTACCCCAAAACTTAAAGCATAATAATAATAATAATAAAATTCTAATGGGAAAAAATGGCTAGTAAACTTTCTAAATAGTTCTCATTATTTTTCCTGTCACCACACAGAGCAAAGTTTTTCAAATATGTGATACAATATATAGAAACTAAGGTAATAATGAGAGTTTAACCTAATCATTCGAGTTTAAGTTCCCCAAGCATTTTCTCAATAAAAATTAGTAATAATTAAAATTAAGAGCCTTTAATTGCCCAGTTTTCCATAAGTATATGTGTTGCTCTTTATATCCAAGCAGAGTCTCAAAATTCTATGTGGTCTTGAATTCACTTGCTTCAAGTATCAACAGCTCCTCATTGAGCTAATTTGTGATACAATGTGTGTATTCTAAATGAACTCAGCTGTACTCTTTCTGTGAGTTCTAGTATTATCTCATGGGCATCCTAATTATAAATCTGCTATTATTCATTTTTCTCTTATCAAACTATGTTTATACAAAAATAATAAAACCCTATGGTAGAAACACAAGCAATTCATTTTGTATTGATTCATGCTATTTGAAAGCGTTTATGGGGTACATGTGATATTTTGTTAGATGCATAGAATATGTAATAATCAAGTCTGGATATTTAGGATATCCGTCACTTTGAACATTTATCATTTATATTTGTTGGAAACATTTCCAGTTCTTTATTCTATCTAATTTGAAACATATAATGCATTGTTGTTAACTATAGTTACCCTACTTTATTATAAACATGAGCACTTATTCCTTCTATTGAAATGTATGTTTTTACCAATTAAATAACCTGTTTTCATCCACCACCAAACATCTCCACACACACAAATCGTTTCCCAGGATGTAACTATCATGCTACCTCCATGAAATAAACATTTTTAGCTCTCACATATGAGTAAGAACATATGACATCTGTCTTTCTGTGCCTGGCTTATTTCACTTAACATAATGACCCACATTTCCATCCATGTTGCTATAAATGACAGGACTGTGTTCTTTCTTATGGCTGAATAGTATTCCATCATGTTTTCTTTATCCATTCATTCACTGATGGGTACTTAGGTTGATTTCATAGCTTTACTATTGTAAATAGAGCTACAATATACATGGAGGTGAAGATATCTCTTTAATATATGGCTTTCTTTTCCTTCAGTAGTGGGATTGCTGCATCATATGGTAGTTCTATTTTTAGTTATTGTTTGAGAAATATCCATACTGTTTTCCATAATGGATGTACTAATTTACATTCTCACCAATAGTGTATAACAGTTCCCTTAAATACTGGATGTAAAAGATACATCCTTGCCAGCATCTCTCATTTTTTGTCCTTTGATAATAGCCATTCTAACCGGGGTAGAATGATATATCATTGTGGTTTGGGTTGGCATTTTTTTAATGTTTGGTGATGCTAAACGCTTTTTCATTTAATTTTGTGCCATTTGTATGTCTTATTTTGAAAAATATCTATTCATATTATTTGCCCTGTTTTTATTGGGATTATTTGATTTTTGTTGTTGAATTGTTTCAGTTCCTTGTATTCTGGATTTTAGTTCCTTACAGGATGAAGAGTTTGCAAATATTTTTTCTCATTCAACAGGTTGTCTCTTCACTTTCTTGATTTTTTTTCCCTTGCTGTGCAGAGTTTTTAGTTTAATATAGTTTTATTTGTCTATTTTTGTTTATATTGCCTGTACTTTTCAGGTGTTAGCCATAAAATCTTTGCCTACATCAATGTCCTGAAGTGTTTTTCCTGTTTTCTTATAGTAGTTTTGTAATTTCACCTCTTGCATTTAAGATCTTAATCTATTTTGAGTTGACTTTTGTATGTAGTGAGAGATAGCATCTGGCTTCATTATTCTGTGTATGGATATCCAATTTTCCCAGCATCATTTATTAAAGAGAATGTCATTTTCCTAATATATATTCTTGGTATCTTTGCTAAAAATATTTGGCTATAAATACATAAATTTAATTCTTGGTTATATTTTCCATTCCATTAGTCTATGTGTCTGTTTTTATACCAACACCATGCTGTCTTTTTTACTGTAGCTTTGTAGTATATTTTGAAGTTAAATAGTGTGATGTCGCCAGCTTTGTTCTTTGTGTTCAAGATTGCTTTGGCTATTTGGGGTCTTTTGTGGTTTCATAAAAATTTAAAGATTTTCTTCTATTTCTGTGAATAATACCATTAGTATTTTGATACAGTTTGCATTGAATATTTGCATTATTTTGGGAGGTATAGTCATGTTAACAATATTACATTGTCTGATTCATTATCATGGGATGTCTTTTCATTTGTAATCTTTCCAATTTCTTTGATTACTGGTATGCAGTTTTCCTTGCAGAGGTTTTTCACCTCCTCAAGCAGTTCATTTCTATCATTCTTTTTAATAGCTGCATTATATTTCACTGCACAGAAATATCAGAATTGTGTTAACCGGTTTTGTCTGTCAATGGGCAGTTAGACTGCTTCCAACTGTTTACTATTATAAAAATGTTGCAATAAATATCCTTATGATGAAAATTATTACATACTTGTGTGAATATATTATGGGGCAAAATCGTAAAAGTGGAATTGTTGGGTCTAAGATATATATTTTATTTTGATATATAAAGCCAAATTTTTCTCAGTGTATTTTATCACCTCACTCTCCTATCAAGAGTATATATGGGTACTAGTTTTAACAAATCCTAAGCAACTCAGCATCCTTTTCAAATGTACTGAAATGACGGATTTCATCTCCATATTGATCCTTCAAACTTCTAAGCAATTGAAGAGAACTAAGGATGAAAAAATATGTCCTTGTAATTTTTCCACTTATTTTCTTTCTCCTTTTCTTCTTATTTTCTTCTTCACTTAAAAAATGGCTTATTAATTTCATAAATACTATTCCTTTGAAACCAAACTGATTTCTTTCTTCCTTTTGTTTTTTTGTTTTGTTGTGTTGTGTTTTTTGAAGACACAGTCTCACTCTGTTGCCTAGGCTGAAGTGTAGTGGCACGATCTCGACTCACTTCAACCTCCCCTTCCCGGGTTCAAGCGATTCTCCTGCCTCAGCCTCCTGAGTAGCTCGGACTACAGGCATGCACCACCACATCCAGCTAAATTTTTTTTTTTTTTTTTTTGTATTTTTAGTAGAGATGGGGTTTCACCATGTTGGTCAGGCTGGTTTCAAACTCCTGACCTCAAATGATCTGCCCACCTCGGCCTACCAAAGTGCTGGGATTAAAGGCATGAACCACCACACCTGGCGCCAACTAATTTCTTTCTGACAACAGTTTCTTCATCTTTTTCACAATCAACACTATCCTCTCTTTCTATTTTATAAATACAGATATATACATATGTGTCTGCTATGATAAATTTGACGTCAATTTAAACAAAAAAATTAGAACTATTTTTAAAAGAAGAAACTTTAAGAAGGGCACAATTTTGCAGGCTATGCAGTATTTGACCACATTTTTGGACAACATTTGTGTTAGCACCTTATCACTTGGTATCACTGATCCTGTCACTTTTCTTTTGTTCCAAAATGTGCAGCATGTCATAAAACTTTTAATGAAATAATATGTTCAGAGTTTACTACTTTTTGAGATAACTGGAGATCCCCTGAGGTATCATACAATCAAAGCTGGGAACTCGTCCTCACAATTGGTAAAATGGTGTTTTATTAACCAATTACTCTCTTTTTGGACACACGAACAAGAAGCCTTTATGGAGACTTAAAATCAAATAAGAATAGTGTAAAGCAATAAAATCCATGCCCAACTGTTCTTATTTGTTTCAGGGACAAACTGAAGATTCTAAAAATGGTATGAGGAGAAATGTATGTAGCATTTAAGAGAAAAGCCAGTAAAAGAAAAAGATTGTTCAGTAATGTACATAGCAAAAGAAATATCAAGGCAAAATATACCTTCTCTTGCCCCCTGCCAACTGATACAAAAATAGAAAACATGATTTCAGAAGTACAGAGGCTTATCAAAAGAAAAAAAATTCAACGTTATCATTATTAGTCATGCCTATTTTAATAAAGAAGTACAAAATCTAGTCAAGTTCAATATAAACATCATGAAAATAAATGGAAGGTTTAGGAAAGAGGTTGATGAGGAATGTAATGTTTCTGTGACAAAAGAAAGGGAAGAAACATATTCACTGAGAGTTCGAAAAAAAATGTAATTTTAAAGGGAAAGGAATAATGGAAATTTGGATCTTTCCCAGGTTCTTGGGGAAAGTGTTTACACGAATCCCAATGGACATTAAAGCTTTTGGCTGAAACTCCATTGTCTCCTTTTGTCGATAAGCCTTTGGTATATTTATGCATTCCTGAATAGACACACTTACATGTAACACTGTCTTCTAATAACAGACAGCTGTAGTGAAATTTTGACAAGTCTGAATAATTGCTAAACGCAAAAGGCTGCAAAGATGATTTTTTTCATTAATATGTTGTTACTCTGGGCAGAGGACAGCTGAGTCCAAAAGAACTTTGAGAACAAGCTGCTTGTTCCAGTAACCTGCTGTACCTATGCTTTCAAACTTTCTTTGCCACAGAAGAAGCATGTGTGGTAAATGGGAATCAATTTGATTACAAACTTCATTTGGCCAGTTTCCTATAAATGTGGATGCAAGATCCAACTTTGCATATTCAAATTGGGAATATTTATATACCGATTTTTTTTTACTTTATATTTTACTTATGCTTTATATGTGGTATGCATTCTTCAGTCTTCCCTTTCTTTTTCTCTAGTACTAGGGAAAAAACCTAGGAAGGTGCTGGTTTTACTTATACTGTCTTAACTTTGTCTTTCTTAATATTGCTAACCCATAGGATAAAAATTTAGTCTTCAAAATGCCTTTTTCTAAACTTAAAGTTAACCTTTATACTGATCAAGAAAAGAACTAAGGAAGCTTATAATTATATGTACCAGAATGACTAAAAAATGTGAAAATCTAAACAAAAATGCAATATCTTCTAAGAATCTAAGACATAAGTATTAGTTTTGGCTTCGCTACTCATTTTGCCAAATAATCTTCAAAAAATCCTCATCTTATTTTGAAATTCAGTTCTCTCATCTACAAAATCAAGATAAATATGATTGCACTCTCTGCTTCATTGGGATATTTGTATGCTCATTCTATCCTGCATTTACACATTTATTTAGCAACTATTTATTGTGTACCTACTATGTGTTGGGCACCAAGCTGTTGTGAGAACCAAATGAAAATTAAAGCACATAAAGCTACCTTTAAAACAGAAAAGTTAGCATATTTTTTCAGGTTATTGATAGTAGTGGCATTGTATTATTCCTTGTATAATCAAACTCAACTCTAGGAATTATAAGATCAGTTTACAATACAAAGATAACTAGGTTAGCCATAATGTGCTTTCCATCCTCACTGTTAACCACTCACGGTAATTCTGATGACACAAAATGCTTTTTCAGGTGAGCTTGGTGTGAGATAGAATTGTCAGGACTGCCCATTGGGAGAGATGTCATACAGCTTTATTTACCACTTTTTTTTTCTCTCTCTCTCTTCCCTGGCCTCCAACCTTCACAGACACATCTGGTTCTGCCAGTTAATTGCTTGGGTTTCTCACACAGTGACCAATAAGGTCTCATCTCACCTCATTGTTATTATTCACCTTTGAGAGTCGTGGCTACTTAAAAAAATAAAAACAACCAGAGTCCAGTGAGATGGAATATAGTCAGTAGTCAGACATGATTTGGTACTGTCATTTGATGAGAGAATCTTTGAATGCCTATTATGAGATTTTATGTTATAATTGATTTTTCATTACATACTCCAGTGCCAACATTGGAATAAAAAGGTAAAGTAAATTATTTCTGCATATTGGGGCTATCCACTCTTCCTCATCCATTTGAGGCTATTTTGTAAAGAACATTGATTTCTTAAAATATTGATTTTGTTTTTGATAAAGTAAGCACATACGCAATTAAATAGTATTTTAGTATTGTAGGAATATGGAAGTATTGATTACTACTAACATGAAGTAGAATATATAGACGCCTTTTAGTTTTGTTGGATTAGAAATGGATTTTCAATAGGAAAACTCTAATAAGGTATTTTATAAAAACCTATCATAAGAAGTTTTAAAATTTATAAACTCTTGCTTAAAGAAAAGATTTGCCTGCATCCTTTACCTGATATGAAAATAAATGAATGGTAACATTCTTATCATCTATGCTTGTGTAACTGAATAGCATATATTATCTATCTCTAAAACATAAGTGCTTTATATATAAAAGCATGACAAACATATAAACAGAAAAGAGAGTAAGACAATAAAAATGATGCTAAAGTAGCAAGTCACCCAAAAAACAATCTAAGGAAATCCAAAGGTACCATTTCACTGACCTTGGAAACAGAAATTTTGTTGTATTTGTGCTAAAGTTCAGGAGCAAATGTGAAAGGTTTGAAATGTAATTTTATGAAATATAAAATTTCTTGTCATCTAGATTACTTTTTGTGAAGAACGAACACATTCTTGGTAACTATAATTACATACAGAGTAAAACAAACCCATCCTTTAGTCTGTCAATGGTCCTGACACTATGAAAACATAGTGGTTGAAGATAACCAGACACAACCTTGATTATCAATAATGATTGGATATATGTCCTCTCCATTCTTCCTCTCTCCACAGGCTTTACTGTTAGCAATCTCCATAGGCAAAACCTTTCTGAAGACCAGATTGGAACAGAAATTTGAAAAAAAATGCTGAAAGGAGCCTACATAAGAGCATAACTTCCACCATTTGACAATTCAGTCCAGGAAACCATCCCGATAATTCCTGATAATTACACACAGCTTGACAGTGTTAACTTGGACTCTTTCTCTTATGCACTATTCATATAGGTTGCTGTAGCTCATAATTATATATTTGAAGAAAAGAGAGAGTATACAAACCTAAAAATAAACAATATGTACAAAGACAGCAGACATGGTCAGAGACAGGTACAGATTACACACACACACACACACACACACACATCCAAATTTTTAAAAAGTCCCTAATACTCCTTATTTTGTTCATTTTCACTTCACAGTGCTACTAGAATAGTTTTCCCAAGACAAAACTATCAATTATCATAGGATTTCAAAATTTAAAATCCTGCATATAGCTCTTAATCAACTTGAAGATAAAGTAGCTATTTCTCAGCAAGGGATGCAAAGCCATCTGTGTGTGGCTCCCAGGTTGGAATCTGGCATAAACTCCACCTAAATCTACATGTATAGCCATTAAGTCTACTGCCAGTTCCAAGACCAGCCACTTCGATGCATTTGCATCTGCTTCCGATGTGTTTTTACTGAATTTCACTGTGTGTTGAATTCAGTCACCATTCAAAATTTAGCTAAACTAACACCGCCTGTTAGAGGCCTTCCGTAATACCTTTCCCTTACTATGCAGAGAGAGATGTATAAATGATGCATGGGCCATTGTGATAGGTGCCATAGAGAGGTATAGGGAAAGAGGTAAGGAAAAGTCTCGCGGTTCAGACTAGACAGATCATTTATCACCCTAGTGCTTTCTGTTCAACTTCATGGAGGTAGTGGTCTTTAAGCTGTGGAGATTTAATAAATGGACATGATGATACAGGAGTGGTAACAGAAGCTTATAAGTGAGAGATAGTTTAAAATAATTTTTTCATTAGCCTAATAAATTTGAATTTTAATCTTCAGATAGAGAAGATATTCAGAATGTTATGAAGCAGGAAAGAAACAGTCAGTTATTCTGTAGAAATATTAATATGGTAGATACATACAAAATGCATTTGTATGGGAAAGGATATTCTGGAAGTGTGAAGAACAGATTGAAAATTATGATGATAGGACAGGAGAAAAAGCCTCCAACCAGGACAAGGTTGGAATAAAAAGGGTGAAATTTCCAAATATTTTAGAAACAGAATCAAAGGATTTGTCACTTTTTTACAGGTGAAGGATGAGATTTAAGAAGTGAGAAGATGACTTTGGGATTTTGAATCTTGATGAAAAGAAATATAGCAGGAACAAGTAAACAAATAAGAATCAGGAACTCCTGAGTAGGCAGTGGACGATGAGTTTAGATTTGTCATAGAAAATTTGAGTTTATGTTGGCACATGATATTAGAAGGGACTGTGAGGCAACTGGAAATGCATTCCTGAAGTTTGGGAGAGAGCTCAAGGCTGAAATACATATTTGATAGTAGTTTTCACTGTGTCAGTGAGAAATTATAAATAGGTTATAGATTAGATAGAGATAATAGATGATACATATAAATAAATAATCATGAGTATACATCATGACACAAGCCAAGGGGGGAAACTTGCAAGAGAACAACAGTGATCAACACTATCCACTAGCCACTATTGATAGACTATTTTGAATGAATGGTTGAGGCAGGATTAGAAGTTATGTCTTCAAATTCCAAGTTTTCTCTTTTGACATTATTATACAGCCAAGTTTCACACTCATCCTTTCAGAATTGCAGGTTTTCTCTGGTATTTGAGTGCTTGGTCATAAGTTTCTTCAGGGCTGTGGGACAAGATAATATAGATTTGTATCTCCTAACTCTACTTCCTTGCCATTTAAGTGCATCTGGGAATGATGTGAGAGGTAGTGGATAGAAAAGATTTACAAACATATATAGAGAAAAGAAAGAGAAATAGCAAGTTGACATTAAAATGTATGCACATGTAGTTCATTTTCATGATTAGAAAATATATAATTATGATTCATTTTTTATATGAGAGATCTAGAATGAATGGCTTGATTATTATGCGTGTGTCACTTTTATCATTTGAGCTTTCAGTTTCATCTCTAAAATGTTTGTTTTTAAAATAAGGTCAATCACAGATTGCATGATTTGGGAAGCCAGCTGTAAGGTATGCCTACCTGTAAAATATGAGATATATCTAAATCATCAGCAGAATAAATGTAGTTTATTTTGTAAACTTCAGGACCTAATATCATAAATGTCTTAACTTTATTACATCTATCAGTATACTTACCTCTTCTGAAATTGGAATGTCTATATGAAACTATAGGTTTCATATATGAAACAATTAAACAATTAGATTATTAATTGGGGGTTACTTTTAAATTTATTATATGCAATATGACAGTAACTCAAAACCAAATTTCTGGAACTTTTAAACAATGTGTTTGCATTGTATTTCTATGCATGTTTTAGAGTGTCTCAATTTTACTATCATAAATGTTTAACATTAATTTATCCTTAATATGTCTCCTAAGATATGACAAATAATTTGTGTGGGTTAAAGTAAAACATACCTTGCTCCATTAGCCCTTTACAGTTCCGCAGGGCACAGCAATAGGCCCCATGGAACTACTGAGAAGAATTAACCTTCCTTTGGCAGCCTCTACCAATTTTGCACTCAAGCTGGTTGATCCCCAGAGAGTGGCTCATTTGTTAGTTGGTGGCTTATGCCATTTATAGTAGTATATTTTAAGAAATGAGTCTTTCTCATGAAAGTTTCATGCTGCATCAATTTCATAATGATTTTCTCTAGGTTTATCATAAAACTTGGAATCGCTTTTGGATCCAGATTAGCCACTGTGGAATTCATAAGAAAATAAGAGATAGTTTAAGACACAAAGTGAGCTGAACATAGTATTTTGGGTTTTAAATTTATAATGGTGTTGTAATATACATATATATGATGCTAAGGTAATTTATGTGTATGTGTCTATATATATACATATATACACATATATACACATACATATGTATATATGTATATCTATGTATATATACATATATACATAGATATACATATATATAGACACACACACATATATGATAAAGACGACTGTGCACTATTATACAAAATATAAGAAAAGTATACTATTCCCAATAATTTAATAATTTAGCATATTGTCCTCTACTATAAATGTAAAGGTCCTTTGACATTTGGAAAATACAACCTTAGTTATAGTAACAGAAGACACCGCAATTACTTTCCCAACAACCTAATACTTAAAGGGCAAATGAGAGAAAAACCCCAACTCAGAATAGTCCTTGCATGAGTGGGTTATGTATTATGATTCACATTATAATAGATTAAATAATATTGGATAAATAACAGAAAACAAAAAGAAAAGCCAAAGGAATATACTTGGTCTATATTTGCATTTTTGAATTGTGAACGATTTCATTTGGTCTTTTTCCAGAAAATTCACTATGGTTTTATGTTCAAAGCGAGCTTTATAGTGAATCAACACAATTCTCAAAATGTTAAATTAGAAGATTTTTAATGTACCTTTTCTGACATATCCATACATTTTTCCACATATACTACTAACAGCAACTGCTATCAGATATTAGTAAGAGATTATTCTAATCTAAAAAAGATTTTTTAGATTAAGATTTTAGCATTGCAGCCAGAACGCTTTCAATCTTGGCTTGGTAAATACAGATTCAACAACAGCAAAGTAATTTCCCAAGTGAATAAGAAGCTAACAATTTACACTGTAGGCTGAGTGTTTTAACTATAGATTTTAAACCTGATCCCAATTGCTTTTTAAGGAGTCTCTAAATATTAAAAAAAATTAAAAACAAAACAAAAAACAAAACATGCATGCATTCACAAAGCAAGCAATTCTATTTTCTGTACAGAGATCCCTATGAGTTTGCTAATACATTGTTTAGAAAATGTAATTCCGTACACAGTGGGTTTATTTCCCTTGTGACACTGGCTATTGAGCCTAACATTTTGAGCAATATAGAAACACTAATGCAAAAACCTAGCCTATATAAAGCATTTTGTCATGTACAAGTAAACCATAACAAAAATATAATTGGGGGCTAGTGTTTTTTGCCTGTATTACCTATCTAATTTAAGTAGTTAATTACATTTTTATGCTATCATTTGAAAGTAGATTTGAATAACTTTCTCCTTTTTAATGATAATGTGAAACCATGCAGATTATGTTACTAAAATATTTCAATTTTACTTTTGTTCATAGGCCAAACTTTCATTAGCACATTTAGGTAAAATTTTCTTTTGTCAAACAAATTTGGCAGTTTTGAATACTTATATGGAGCAAAAAAAGGAAAGTATAATGCCTGGAAACTAGAGTCAGAAGAAGAGAGTATAAAGTAATAAGATAACACAGCAAGTTTAAAAGAATATGCAGTTGATCTTCAACTGCAACTAAACTTTACTGGAAGGTGGACCCCATGTTGCCAAATCTTTTAATGTTTTCGAGAGAAGATTTTTAAAAATCTGTTGTTTTTTATAAGCAATCTTAATTTTTAAATGATGCAACCTATTCATATAAATTTAAAATTAATAAACAGATTTTTTAAAGCAAACAAAAATAAAAAAATTACCTTCATTGTCGATATCATTTGGCCCCAATGTGGTCTATAAGCTGGCCATGTATAACGTCTGACTATTCTACTTACACTAGAATATTTACCTTTGGCTCACATGTGATACATATGTATAATGATGATTTTTAATACTTGATAGTTAAGGTATCCTAAATTCCAGCTTCACTTCTCTAATTTTCACAATAGATATGATATTTGAATAACTACTAAAATCTATTTTTGCATGTCCTGTTTTTTTAATCTAAAATTTAACTATTTAGTCATTTTACATATGTCTACTACTTGTTCTGTTGCTACGTTTTTTCCCCTAGTAAATGAAATCAAACTTACAAACTTTGGCTAATATTTTGACAGAATAGATATCTACTTATAAGTCATGACTATTGCAATATGGAGGCTTGCTCTTCCTGCATTCCTTCTGTTTACATCCATGAAGATTTTACGTGACTGCCTTTGGTTAAGTCAACCCCAGTGGTACAATGATAAAATAGATAATTTTTCTCACATAACAAGAAGTCAGAAGATGGGCATCAGCATCTGCTCAGAAAATTACCAGGGGTCTAGGCTAGATCAAGTGTCCTCTTGTGTATCTTTGATTCTTAACTTTAATCCTTATGACCATAATATAGTTACTTCACCTCCAGGTGTGGAATCAGGGTAACAGGAAGTAAAACAGAGGACATATTAAAGGGCCTCAGGTTCCCGTCAGGCCTTACCCGTGCCTCTTAGTCAGCAAATTAATTGCTTTCCCAGGACCCGTATTCTGTGTATGTTCCCTCACTTCTCACCACCTGGAACTGAGTTATAGGATTATTGCTAGCTACATTGGAGTCCACAGAAGGGAGTTCGTTTATATTTATTTATTTATTTAATTTTTTGAGACAGGGTCTCACTCTATCACCCAGGCTGGTGTGCAGTGGCACGATCTTGGCTCACTGCATCCTCTGCCCCCTAGCTCAGGTGATCCTCCCACTTAAGTTTCCGGAGTAGTTGGGGCTAGGGGTGGTTGCCACCGCATCCAGCCATATTTGTCTTTAATGGGAACACTGCTGGCTCAAATCAGATTAAATTTGGTAGTTAAGGTGTTATGTAGTAGGAGAGAATGTTTCCTTGTCAGGCATTGAGCAACATCTGCCTAGTATGGTGATTCTACTCATAAGTCTGAAAATAGGGCTAAGAACTACCAGAAGACTTCTGAGAGCTATCAGCCAGGAAACAAAAACATGTTGTTGCTGCTGCTGCTTTTCCCTCTCCTTCTTCCCCTCTTTCTCCCCTTCCATCTTTTATGGAATCATGTGACCAACTCTTAAGAAATCATTCATTATAGCAAAATAGAAATAAATGTGGCAACGTATACTGTGTCTATTGGCAAGACACCACCAGCATAAGCTACTTATTATATGATGATTCAAAAGGATGGGCAGGGGACAGTGACTACCTTAGCTGTAATGCATTATTAATCAGTCTCTGAAACTGTAATTACTTTCTGATTCCGTCTCTTCAAGCTTGCAAACAACTGCACTTAACAGTCTTCTCCTCTGCAGATGACTTAGTGCTCATTTCATACTGTGGTTTACAGTCAGTTATTGCATTAGATTTCATATCTGAGATTCACTCAACTAATAAGTACATCTGAAATTCAAAATATGTGCAAGGCACTATCTACTATATGTATGACAGCTTCTGTGGGTGCTCTCTAGAACCTCATTTTACAAGCTCAATTATCAAACTAATTTTAAAAATCTCTGGATCATATTTTTTGTAAGGGGAAACAAGGAAGTGATGTAAAGATATCATCTCTTTCTTTCAATTAGTTTTTGTTAAAGAGAGTCACACCTTAACATAAAATTCATTTTCACCACATTTTTTTAAATAAAGGAATGGATATACAGGATTGAAAATGAATGATGATGAATGCAGTTAGAAGTATAACTACTCATCTAGTGTTTGTAAAACCTATGCTTTTACATTCTTATTGATATTAATAAAGACTAATTTATAGCAATAAAGAGTACTTAAAGAGAGGTCACGAGAGACAGCTAAATATGTACAAAAACTCTGTTACAACATAGGATGTCAGGCTAGGGGGTTAGCTAAAATGCTTGGTAGTAACATGTTTTCACTTCCTCCCATAAGTTAATTCATATTATCATCAACCTACTCAGTTCAAAAAGTGCCAATCTAAAAAATATATTTTTCAGTGAATTATTTCTAAACACCAAATGTCATTTCTCATGGAAATTCTAATAAAATGCCTAAAAATGCATTATCTGACATTTTAGTGGATCAGTAAGTAGCTTGCCAATTGAAATTCTAAAATCTTTACATGTTATAGATTTCAGCTTTCTGTTCTAAACTCTTGACTTTTTAAAGAATAATTTACATCTCTATGCAACTATTTAACAAGGGATGTCTAAACATCAATTTCAATTATAAATAATGATTCCAGTTACACATGTACACTGCATTATGAAGAACCTAGCAGTTGAGGAGTTCTGCACTTAATATTGATAAATAATGTCTCAGACTTGCTTAAGTCAGCAATGCCTACAGCTGAGGGGAAAAAAAGCTGACTACATAAGCTTGAATATTTTCCCTGTTTTAATCACACTAACCTTTATTAATATATGGATTGATAATTTAGCAAATCTTGGCCAGGTTTCCTCCTAAAAAGGTAGAATAAAGCATCATTATTTTTTAGTCAACTGCTTTGTCATGTGCTTGGTAGGCACCTTTTGCAAAAACGAATGTATCTTCTGATATTGCAACATCTCTTTCATCAGTATAAAAATTTAGGTTATTATTACCCAAAGAATTCAATCTTATAACCCAAAATATAACCCTGCAATATGAGAGGTCTCATATTTTAATGACATCATTAAAATGCAACTAATGCTATTGTTTTCTCTTTATCAGTTCTTAGAAACTACTACTGAGACCATTGATTTGAGGCTCCTTCCATTCATTCATTGATTTTTGTTTGTTTGTTTGCTTTGAGACAGGGTCTCACTCTGTCACCAGGCTGGACTACAGTGGCATGATCTTGGCTCACTGCAACCTCTGCCTTCTGGGCTCAAGTGATCCTCCCATCTTAGCCTCCCGAGTAGCTGGGATTACAAATGTGTGCAACAATGCCCAGTAAATTTTTGTGGTTTTTGTAGAAACAGGGTTTTTCCATGTTGCCGAGGCTGGTCTCGAACTCCTGGGCTCAAGCAATCCGACCTTGGCCTCCTAAAGTGCTGAGATTACAGATGTGAGCCACTACGCCTAGCCCATTGATTCTTTCATGAAATGTGTGTAGAGTATTGGCTAAAATTTACACACTGGGTGGAAAACAAGATAGCCTCCGTTCTCATGCAGCTTTAGTAATGCGACATACTTTACTTTAATAATGATTTCAGCAACACTAATAATTATTTAAGCAATCATTTATAATGATAATAACTACTCCAAAGGGGAAAAAAAAACAATGAGAACTGCTGTAAGAAAGTGTCTGATACACTCCTAACAGAAACTGCAGAGTTAGCACTGCAGTCAGAGAAAACATCTCTGAGGAAATAATATTGAAGCTGCAATATGAAGAGTGAGAAGGGCATTGATTGGTCAAATGAAGGGTTGAGGAAAGAATTGTAAATGCAAAATGAGTAGTAGGTGCAACAAACAGAAAACAGAATTATAAAGAAGAAACTGAGGGGACCAAAGAAACAGAGAAGCTTAATATGGTTTGGAAGATAAGATAAACAAGATTAGATTGGAAAAATAACAAGACAAAGTGGAATGTGGTTGATTGTCTGAGTATAGATTTCATTTCATATCAGAGCAATGAAACGATTTTGAAGGGGTTTTAAAAGTGGGGGTGGAATGGATAGCAACATAAATAATCTTTAAGTATTAAAACAAAATCAACTCTTTTATTTGTTTATTAAAAATTTAAAAGAAATGATGGTGGGATGATATTTATGTAGGTCACATTTATGTTTGAAACTGCCACCCGAGTAGATTAATATATAGAATTAAGAAACAGCTGATTAGAATGGCTGACTCCTATGAAATTCAAATGATCATTGCAAAAACATTACTGAATATCATGGTTAAATGTTTCAGTTTTTTTCGGAAGAAGAATTCGCATTACTCTCTTAAGCATTTTAACTTTGAAATGAATGTGTCAAAAAAGCCAGGAAGGAAGATTTATTAGTTAGAGATGCATATTAATGTAACTGAAATCTTAAATATAATGGCAGAAATGGTAGTATGGTGAAGAGTATGTCCCAGGATTTCAAAATAAATTCAAATCAAAAGACGGAGTGAGGAAAATTTATGCTCTGAACCATCCGCATGAGGGTTATTCCATTAGTGTTTCCAACAAGCTCAAACCAAACCCCCATTAAATATTTGATCAGCTTGTGAAAGACCAGCATGTACTATTCACAACCATGAATATGAACATCTTGCAGACCGTTTAATGCATGACAGACCCATAAAAAAGATTATACATGATAAAATGGTGCAGTATTGGCACATCTTAACTGCATAAAAAAATAAAAGTGAAGGAAACCACAAAACAACAAATGCAAGCTAAAGCTAGTATACAATAAGCTATGTTAGGAAGACACAATTGCAGGCTGAGTCAGGAGGTTACATGCTAGCCCCAAATCTGACTATTTCACACAGGAACTAAGGATTTTTCTGTTGTCTTGGGACAATATGTCAAACCTATAATATACAGTGATTTTAGGACACTCAAGCCTAGCTTATATATTTGCATCTACAACTGAACTTTAATAAAGAAATGCCAAATCAATTTTCTCCCTCAAACCTTAATATATAAGTTTGCTATTATACTTGTCACTTCCATTTGTGGTAATTTTCTTTGGGTTAAAATATTTAGAAATAAATTAAAAAGCAAAAATATATTCAAAAAGAGGGGAGATGGCAATTATCACATCAACCAATTTGCACATTGGTACCAATTGGTTTTGCATCTGAGAGTTCACTTAGCAGAGAGACAGCAAGAAATAGTACATTTTAAAGGACTAAAATAAACACATTTGGACCTGGGAAAGGTGAAGAAATCCAAGTGCCAAGATGTCATCAGGGAGGGACTCCTCATCTGGGAATGGGAAGGAAGATGTTGATCTGTGTTACCTAGGGTAGTGGTCTGAATAAAACCAATTCTAATGTATGGGAATGTTCAGGAATAAAAGTAACTATGGGTAAGATACAGATTCTATTAAAATTAGCATTACAACAAAATTATTTGATTCATAATTTTACCTAAGAAGCTATTGAAGAAACTATTGCTTCTACTTCTAAACAATCTATTTCAAAATACATTTAAAGAGGAAAAATGAACATTTTAACTATTCAGTTAAAACCTAAATATACATCAATTCTTTCTCTCTATTTTCTTTCTCTTTCTTTTTCTTTCTTTCTTTCTTTTCTTTTTCTTTCTTTCTTTCTTCTTCCCTCCCCTCCCCTCCCCTCCCCTTCCCTTCTCTCCCCTCCCCTCCCCTTCCCTTCTCTCCCCTCCCCTCCCCTCCCCTCTCCTCCCCTCCCCTCCCCTCCCATTCCCTTCCTCTTTTTCAGATGGGGTCTCACTCCATTGGAATGCAGTGGTGTGATTTTGCCTCACAGCAATCTCAGCCTCCTGGCCTCTAACAATTCTCCCATCTCAGCCATCCAAGTAGCTTGGACTGCAGGTGCAATCCACTATGCCTGGCTAATTTTGTTTATTTATTTATGTATTTATTAGAGACAAGGTCTCACTGTGTTTCTCAGACTGGTCTCAAACTCCTGGGCTCAAGAGATCCTCCTGCCTCGGCCTCCCAAAGTAACTCCAACTCTTTCTACATCTGGGCAAAGATGGAGGGGCATCAATGGAGAGAAAGGAGAGTCCACTGAATGACTGAATTTGGCAATTTAATATTGATAATAAATGTCATCTGTTTAATATGCAGTTGCTATTTAGTTCTAATCTTAAACTTTGTCTGCTGAAAGACGATTTATGCATACTTTCCTGTCTGGAGATTTTTAATATTGGGATATAATATATTAATAAGTGTATTATTTATTCCACATTGTATCAAAAAGAAGAGATAACCTCCAAGTTTACAAGTGATCAGAACAGCTACTCAGAAAATGATTTTAAGACAAGCTATTGAGGGACAGAATAGAAGAGCACTTGTTCTCTAAGGAAAAAAAATTCTGAGAATTCACTTGTGAGAATTTTTAAGAGAAATTAAAAATAAATTGGATAATTGCCTTCCATTGAATTAAGTTAGCAGAACCTGGAAACATTTAAAATGGGTTGCTATATTGATTCATGTCTTTCTTTAAATAAAGCAAACCCTTTGTAAATTATAATGTCTCTCCTCTCACTCTCCTGTAATTATAAAGTATGAGAACACTGAGGATTGATTGGCTCTTCTCTAAAGAGAGGGACTATAGCTTTCACAAATGGACTTGATCAATATGCAACCCCTTATAAGAATAAATTCCAATTATTAGATACTTTGATAGCCCACCCCTTCTCTTAGACCAACCTTTAAACAAATAGTATCAATGCAGATATTAATAATACCTTATAATATCTCCTTGGTAGTAGTTTGAATGAAGATTTTTAACACACAGGGTTTAGAAAATTTTATTCATTATTGATGCAGAAATAATTGATGACAAGTCGGTATGACTTCATAGCAAGAATAAAATTCAAAGACAAGTTACATGGCCAAAAAGTAGATGGATAATATTGTTAGTATCAATATTATTAAAAGGATATGCATAGTAGTTGCCTGAGACATCAGTCTCTCCACTGATTCCAGAGTTGATTGAGCTGATCCGACTGTGAAGTCAGATGGCACTCCTTCAATGGCTTCATATGCGTTCCAAGATCCCTATATTTCACCAAATGCAGCACATTTTCTGATAGAATCTGCTGTGATCTAGGGTATTCCTATTGATCACCCCGCCTTCAAAGAAACACTCAGTCTTTTTGTATAACCATTATTAGATTTTGAAAACATAACCTCTATTCCAAGCTTTTGAAATACTCTATCAATAATGATACCTCACTTACTATAAGATTTGCTATCAGAAATCTCTACATGTTCTCAAAGTTTTGGAACTAATTTAACAATCAAATGTATAAGTCAACAAAGCAAATCAAAATTTCAAATTTTACCAACACACATACCATCTTAATCAATATATAATGTACTTTCCTATACTTTATTTAAATGAGGGCCATAATACATTTTTTAAGTTGTTATTGTTAAACAACATGATATTTCCCTAGTATATGTTAAAGCTGGTACTCAGGTCCAGGTGGCTCTAGGTTTCACCTCCTCCCCAATCTACTACTCAGTGTAAAATGGAGACAAGTATTCTAGAAGAGTGTTTATCAAACCTTAAGTTCCAACAAATAATTTGGGGGTCTTGTTAAAAGGCAGATTCTGTTTCATTAAGTGTGAGGTGGGCCTAAGACTCTGAATTCCTGACAAGCACACAGGAAATGCTGCTACTATTGTTATGCTGGCCACATGTTGAGATACAAGGCCTAGTTATACAGTAGACAATTTTAAAAACGTTTTAATGTTCTACTGAGGCAGCACTTAAATCCCCATTCTGGCCATATCTCTTTTTGTTTTTTGGGGAAGATGAATTCTGAGCAAATACACACTACTACAAACTATTTTTAATATTACATGCAATTTTAACCCTACTGTCTTTATAAACAATTAACACTAAGTTAGGTTTACTCTCTTAATTACAAGGAAAGAGAAAGTAATAATGAGGAATTGCAAACTGCTAAACAATGTCTCTGATTTATTTTTAAGTTTGCTGATTTTTTGATACTTTAAAAGCTTTATTATAAGGAAATAAAAGAGAAGTCATGAGGCATTAAGAATGTTTAATTGTTTGAACATACCAAACAATAGCTACACCTTTCAAAACAACCAAACTCCAGGCTGATTAAATTTGTTTAACCTGTAAGATACATATCATGTTCAATAATTAGTTAATTGATGCCTGATTTTTCAAAATAATGACTAAAGGAAGAATTTTGCCTGGGTTAAAAATTGATTTTGGATAGAGTATAGATGTATAGTAACAATTTTATAAAAGAATAAGGATAATTTTTCATTAGTTTAACTGACAAAAGTGAATATAAAATTTACACCCCAATGTAATAATTTTTTACGTAACAAACAGAAACTGCTTTCAGATCATTTTGTTTTCACATTGAGAAATATATCTGAGCAAGTATCTAAAAAGATATGTTTGTCCAAACCGAGATTTTGATCCACTGATTAATTGTAAGGTAAATATATATTTTCTTTTTTATATAAATATATTCACTTCTGCTAAGCTAAAAACCAAACAAAACTAAAAAACAATCTACCATATTTGATTGGACAATTTTCAAAAAAATTTTAGTTTTAATAAGAAAAGCTAGTAGCTAGACTGGGCAATTTTTGTGTTCTTTAATAAAAGGCTACCACATAATTCAGGTAAAATGCTAATGTCCAAAAAAGAGTTCCTCTAAACTGATGTGGTCATTTTAGTAATCTGACTATACACAGAAGGCTATGTGTATTATATTTTTAAGCCATTACTTTGATATTCTTTGTGTGAACACATTGATTTATTAACTAAACAAAGTTTAAAGTACCTTATAGTACAGAATTTTGATAGAAAAATAACAGAAATTAGTTAGATATTATGAAATATGCTAATGAGCCAAAGCCAAAAAGTTGAATATTTATTTGTTTGTTGTTGTTGTTGTTAAATCTCTGGTCCATTATAGATAAATTGTTTTTACCCCCATTTTTTACTTTCAAATTGCTTCACATTTTGGTTTTATTGAATATTAATTATGAAAATAATATTTGAAAATATCAAAAAGTATTGCTTTTACATTTTTGAAAATGTGAAGCATGAAGAAAAGCATCTATAAATCCTACTCTCAGAAAATGCCTCTTTCATCCATTTTATATAAACATTTATGTGTTTTTGTATATTATAATATTTCTAAATAGGAAAAGGGACTCTCTACCAGTTTGTTTTTTTTTTAACTTTTAAAATGTACTTTGACAATTTTCTATTTATGATCATGAGATATCAATGAGACAAGCTCTTTAAGGCAATGTGCATTCTTTGAACCTAAAATTTATTTGGAATACAATAGAACTATGAGAACAAAAACTTCAGTGAACACTTTGATAGGAAACATCTGCACACCTGACAATCTATGTTCAAACAATCTTTTTTGTGGTTGTTTAATTTGTTTGAATGATAAATTAACTGACTCTCTACTAGACAATTACGAGGCACTGAAGACATTAAACATGCACATATATCATGTACGTTACATATATAAATAAATTACAGATATATAGTGTGTGCATTTGTGCACATATATGTATATATATATATGATAGCATACTATTCTGTAAATCTTGCAGTTCAGCAGGAAATGAAAATGAAGACAATCAATTTTATTTAGAGCTAATACGAACCCTAAATAAAATACTTACTCTCATGGCAGTTGATTTATCTAATAGAAACGACCAGATCATTTATCGTTTGTTGGGCTAACATAAGTATTTGAGATAAATTGATCATAAAATGTATGTGTTTCCACATACTATTCTCTATCAGTTCTCAATAATTGCTAATTAAAGGAATTATTGTAAGGTCTCATGTGTGTGTGTACCAGAGAGGTTTAATGAAAATAACTACCAATTTTTCACCCATCTCTAGAATATTCTATAGTATATCATTGGGTTTGGAAACCATTTCCTGGAGAAACAAAACAAAATCTAGAGCTCTTGCATAAATTAAATATATATTAAAACATTTCTTGGACAAGTTTGAAGGAAAAGAAATGCATTTCAGTGGCAAAACCTTGGATTTAAAAGAAGTACTATTTGAAACTATGTTTTTCCCCTTTCCAAACCTCCTGAGGAAGAAAGTACAAAAAAGTGAATACTCATTTTCCAGTCATTTACATCAGGACAAGAATTTCTAGAACTCAAACCAATGCCAAACTTGTTGAGAAGGTCACCTGTCAGGGCTGTCTGGTAGTTCCAGGACTCCTGAAGAACCCAGGTCTACTCTTTGATACCTGTTTGAAAGAACAAGACTTGGGTCCTTGCAATTGTACATTGCAGTTAAAATTTCTGGAGTTTTTATTATAAAAATTATCCTGTCTGTAGGTTGGGATATAAAATAAAGAGATAATAATTATATATTTCATGTTGTAAGCTTCCTGCCCCTGTAGATGATATTCCATTTTTAAAGCAAAACAACACTAAACAAACAAAAAAAACTTTGATTCAGTTGGCCCTATACAGATCAGAAAAAATTTAGAAATCCTAAGGAAGGTTGAGAGCCATTCTATTTATCAGTGATTTACATATACTGTAATACACTCTTAGTAGCTCAGATACACAGATTAAGTTTTTTATTTTCTTATTTTTCTTATTTTCTTAGTAGCTCAGAGACACAGATTAAGTTTTTCATTTTCTTATTTTTCATGATCATGTCTACTGAATTACACCTGGTACTTGAAAATACATTTGCACAGGAGACTGTAAAACCGGTAGGGGGGTTTCTGGGGTGCTCTTGACTTAAAAAGTAAGAGCAGCTTTTTATGGTTTTTCAAGATTTGAGAGTATAGAAATCATTTTTTTAAATGTGCATTGCACACCCCTACAAACTTCTTTTTGCCCATAGGAACTTGTTAGCAACTTAAACAAACACATGGAGAAACAAAGTCACTTTATCTCCAGAAATCGATTCAACATAGCTATTGTAAAGAGTTTTCCTGAGACTTTGAATGACTTGCTGGAGGTAAACCTTAAGAATGTTATGCACCAAGAGAAAATACTTGATTATACGTTCCATAAGTTCAGGCCTTCAGATGGGAAGGAATTCATCTCTATGCAGCAAAAGAATAATTTCTTAATTAATGGTAGAAATAGAGGAAACATGAAGACAGAAGTCCAACTCATTGGAACTTTAGAATCAGAAACTAATTCCTTCTGGTTTTATGGAATCTTGCTCACTTCCATCTCTGATAGGAGAAAATGTCATTTCGATGGAAGATCTCTGACTAGCCCAGTTCTTTTGCGCCTTTGTTAACATGGCCTGAGATTGTTTCTACCTTCTCCAGATATGGCTACACTGTGCAAAATATACACTGTATCAGCTCTTCAGTGTCAGAATCTTGCTTTTTGATGATATAACTGAGCTTTATTTTACTAATCTCACTACTATTTTCCAAATAATGAATTTGGAACACCAGCTGAATACATTGGAAATTATAGTTGTTTTTCTGTTGAATATGGGAGTTGCCTATGAAGTGTGGTTTTATCTTTCCCGTATATTCTTTTTAATATTCCAAAATATTCAATGATAAGTTCTTAACTTATCATTGTGCAATTTATATCATTTGACAATAAATCCCAAACACACTGGTTGCTTTTTGTTTGCCTGGGTTACATTTTGTTTTATTTGTCATTGCCCTCTTTGCCATTTGGGCAATACATGACTTATTTCAAGAAAGCGAACTGGGAATTAAAATATATCTTTTAATGTGCATGTTCTAAGGGATTTAAGAGTAGTAATACTATTTTAAAATAAAACTTAAAAAGTTATTGTATGTTTTCAGCTGGTTATTTGTCATGTCATTGGATAGCATGTAAAATCATGAAGTCTGTTCATGAATATTTTTTCTACTTGCACTTCTGATGGGTAATCAAATGGTCTGTCTGTCTCTCTTGGCTTTTGATTAGAAACAACTTAATCAGTACATCACATGCTTAATGTCTTGTGGTTAAGCCATTTTATACAAATACTTGCTTTTAAAAAGATACAACTATACTTTTCTTACATGAAGGTTGGAAAAATAGAACGTGTGAAATAATGACACCTATAATCTTACAACATGCACACAACTTTACTGACTTACTACAGTGATATTCTTTCACAATATTGAGTTCATACTACATATGCCATTTTGTATGCTTTTTCTATTTCATGTGATATTATATACATGTTTCTACCATTTAAAATTGCATAACCATTTTGATGCACATGGCATAGTCTGTCATGTATAAAAAATTACTTAAGTTGCTACTGAAGATTCACATTTTCTACATTTCTTTATATTTTAAATAACACAGAAAAATCTGTTATAGATATTTGAAATGTAAAATCACTGGATTAGGAAAAAAAGTTGGACTCTCGTAGACATCTATAGAACTATATTCCTGTACTTTTTTTCTGAAAATTGTGCTTTTCTTGTTTCTGAGTAGGTAACTGACAATTTGTATAACAAGAACCTGCCCTCTGTCACAGTAAACTTAAATACTTTTCTAAGAAATTTTAACTGGCACTATGAGATTGACCTTACTCTGCTCTGTGTGGTTGTACTTTGTAAATCCCAATAGCTAATGATGGTGTATTCCAACATCTGGATTGAGTGTACAGAGGAACCATGTCTGGTGTTAGAGGAAAAATAAAACAGATATACAAAGAGTAGCAGTAACAAAGAACAGAGATTAAAGGCAAGTTGCAAATTCTCACAGAGACCAATTCCTGGGCAGATTTGCATTCCTGACTGTGGGTTATTATAACGTAGGAATCTTCTATGTTTATTACAATCTTCCCCCAACACATTTTTTGTTCCTTTTTCCATATTTGGTTTCTAAAACTTCAAAAGCTTATAATAAAAGGATATCAATATTTTAAAGTTTCTCGATGCATACTGCTTGTGCTATATTTTATTGCATCACCTTAACTAAACTGGAACTACATTTTCTATAAATTCATTCCCTAAATGGTTTTAAGATTTGGCCACAAGAGAAATTTGCACACGATTTTGTAAGTAGAGAAGTGGTAGTAATGTTTACTCTCCAAAGGTGGATGTAGGCTGTTAGGCTCAGGAGCAGCTTGCATGTATCCCTGGCCTACTGCTGACTTAATATAGGCAGAGGGCAGCAAAAAGCCATGTAACCCCTTAAGCTCCTTTGATTCTCCTTCTCATACTTCTCAAGTTTGCATCAAGTGCATGTGTGGCTCACTGGTAAAGTTAGCCAACTTCTCTTGCATGTCATCTATACTATCAATATTGGTGGTGGTGAGAAACATACAAGAATTCCAGTTTATCTTTATGGGTCCCAGTTCATCCTTGTGGATTTCAGTTTTGTCCTTGTTCTCCTCTACTTCACAATCATTCTTCCTTCCTAATGGTTCAGCTGACTTACAGCAATGTCACTCTCAACACCAGATGCAGATGCCTTCTGCAAACTAACACCAGATGCAGATGCCTTCTGCAAACTACTCCATCAACTCTCACAATTCCATAAGATCTAAGCCCTATAATAAATGCCATAGTTTGTATCATCATAGTGATCCTGCTTCTCACCAAATACTGCCTAACGCAGATACTGGTTTGGAAGACGAGTGCTACTGCAATAAAAACAGCATGGTTTGGAGCAGCAAAACCATCTGGCCATGGCTTTGGGCCCCTGCAGTCGAGGAAGCTAAAAGGGCATTGAGAAGACTATTAATAGAAGCTTGTCTAGCTTGAAGGAGGCTGTCAGTGCAGACTGAAGAGAAGCCAGCAATTAAGCCTTCCATCTGAAAGCCCAGACACTGTGGAGCACAGGCAAAGCATTTCCCCATTCCCTGTCTGAATTCCCTGATTCACAGTTGTTTTGTGTTTTAACTAGTCTTGAAGTACTTAGTTAAATAGTAAGAGATGGTTCATAAAGAATTTGGTGCTGAAAGTGGAGCAGTCAGGGTTGCATCTGCTTTCCTGCTCTTGTGTTATACACTGTGCTTCTAGAATCCTGTGGGCTTAGAGGAAATTCCCCATTTTTGCTTGTTAGTCCAAATTGAGTTTTTAAAACTTGCCACCAAAAAGACTCCCAACCTATTAGAAACAAACTGTTTGAAATTTTGTCATGCATATTGATATCTAAAAATTTACTGTGTCCTTACTTATTTTTATGCAATTTTAGATGAAAAAATACCTCTTAGATAAAAACTCATGATCACTTTCAGTTGGCATTTTTGTATAAATTTAAATAAGTTATTTTGTTCAATAAGTTATGTGGTCATTCATTAAATCAACTAGGAAATATTTACTGAGTTATCTCAATGTTCAGGGCAGGGGATTAAGCAAGGAGAAGGATATATCGAATCACAGTTTTTCTGAGTAGTTAATCACACACTAGCAGCAATAAGACATGCAAACAGAAACTAACACATTTCCTTGATTCTATAATGCATTTATTTTTTACATTTAAATTGTTTTAAAATCAGGGCACATCATATACTGATGGATGCATTTCATGTGAAAGTGTTTCTTCTTTTCCCTTGAAAATTTGCTATTAAATCAACAATGGCTTCTAATCATCCATAATGTCTTAGAAGGAAGAAACTATAATATTGCAGAAGTTAATATACAATAAATACCATGAGAGATGTCAGGAGTCTTAAAATGTTTCACCAGCTGAGATAATATAAGAAGACTATGAAGAATTTCAACAGGGTTTCGAAGAGGAGAGCAAAGAGGCATGACATTCAGCAAGGATCTCCTACCCATATATAAATGAACTTTCTTCTAATCCTCAAAACAGCTTTCAGCAGTAGGAGTTATCTTCACTTCCCTGATCATACAACTGAGGTTCAGATTAGTGAGGAGAGAAAAAAACATCTTTGAGTTTCGAACCCATATGTCTCTAAATTGAAGTGTACACCCTTTTTAGAAAATAATATTGAGGGAATTCACATAGTATGACATACTACATGCAGCATATAATGTATACTACCTACACCCCATGTTCTAAATCCTATACGTAAAATAAAACTCAGTAGGTACTAATACTAACCTCACTTTATGAATGAGAAAACTGAGACCTGAAAAAATAAAGTAAGTTTTTCAAGGTCACACAATTAATAAACAACAGAGCTGCATTCTGAACTCTTGCAGTCCGGTGAAAGAGTCTGTGCTTTTAACCACTATGTCATGAGCCTCTCAGGACAGTTTAAGCAAAACGCTTTGTCCCCAATCTCTAACCACCTGATTAAAACATGCAGCCCCCTAACTTTTGATTTCCCTTTCCAAGCTCTACTGATCACCTTTTAACATACAATTGTAATATTTATTATGTATATAACGTAATGTTTGTTGCTACCGCCTTCAAGTAAACTCCTCAAAGAAAGATATTTTTTAATCTGCTTTGATCATGGATGTATCTTAACAGCTTGAAACATGCCTGACACAAGGTAGGACTTCAATAGGTATTTGCTGAATAAATAAGTGATTGATTTCTGTAAAATACGAAGTGAGGATATTCAGTGAGTGAACAGTAAGTGGAGAGAAACAGAGGCATGGAAGCAAGAGTTGTGTTCTGAGACTCCGATTAGTGCAGTTTGCCTAAGGCGTCAGGTGGGAGCAGAAAATTCAGTAAGCAGATCTCCCTGAAATGGGGGTTGAAGTCACCCAGCAACAACCACAGGAGTCTTTGGTCCCTCGCATTTTGTTTATAGCTTGTTCAGCACTAGACACTGGAAAGGAGGGCAGGAAGACATCAAAGTAGCTGTACCGTTCATATTTTTTTCTTCCTTTGGCAGCTATTTTCTCTATTTCCTGCTGACACTACAATTTCAGCGATTTAATGATAAAATTGTTTCTGAAAACGACGCAGAAACAGATACCCTCAGCCATTTAATTGGCTGCCCTGAAGAAGTGGAATCTGCTGTTTTCTAATTTCATTTTTGAGGGGTTTGAGAATATGGAAAGGCTAGAAGAAAGACAATATTTACTTCCATTTAAAAAGGTAAAATCTTAGCAAGGAATTTTAAACTCAGCCCAGTTAATTAAGGTCTGCTATTTCCATGGCATACACCAGGATATCTACGAAGAGTTTATTTGATTCTTGCAAAGATGTTACTAAAACTAAAGAAGCACAGTGCTGTTAGAAAAGTCTTATTTCTTCTCCTGTACATTTTAGGTTTTGTCTGCCTAGGTCTCTAGGATTGTTGTGGAATTAGCTCCTGCATCTATGCACTTGACTGAGACTTGCTACCTTCTCAATATTTGAACTAATAAATTAAATACAAGAACATTTATACTTTCTGTTGTTGAAGAAAATTTCCCTCATTCTGCAAAATGTTACAGAAATAATATTAAAGTTGACCCAAGTTTTCCTCATTTTTCTTCTCAACATAAAAAATGAAATACTTAATTTCTAAACCAGCAAGTATATATAGTGGAAAGAATATGGTTAGTATATAAAATATTATGATATCAATGACCAGGTGCTGAAGCTAAGTATTGTGTATAAAGTAAGTATGCACAATATACTAAAGATAGGGGAAGGCCTGAAAATAATTCTTCAACTTAGTTAACAAAGAAGACTCTGAAAAAAGGTTATAAGATAATAGGCAAATATACCTATATGTTATATCAAATGTTAAAAGGTGACTTTTCTTTATCACATTAATAGAATAAATCAGAAAATAACATAATAATACCAATAGATCCAGAAGAAGGATTTGACAAAATCCAACTTCCACTCATGATAAAATCTCTCAGTAAACGAGGAATAGAAGGGAACTTCCTCAACTTGGTAAAAAATATCTATCCCACCCCCCACCACCAAAAAATATAACATACTGAAAACATCACATTAGTGAGAAGCTCGAGGCTTTCTTTCTAAGATCAGGAATAAAGCAACGATATTCCCTCTCAATATTCATTTCAAACAATATACTGGAAATCATAGATAATATTACAAGAAAAGGAAATCAATTTACTTTGTTTGAGAATGAAGAAATGAAACCGTCTTTGCTTGCGGATGACAAGATCACCTATGCAGGAAATCCAAAACAACAACAACAACAACAACAACAAAAATCTCATGGAACTAATCGGCCATTATAGCAAGGATTCAGCACACAAGGTCAATAAAGAAAAGTCACTTTTTCTTTGATTGACAGTGATAAGTCAATCACTGTCTTAACCACCAGCAATTAACAAGTGGAATTTGAAACTAAAAATACAATATTATTTACATTAGTGCCCAAGAAAATGAAATACTTTGGCATGAATCTAACAAAATATGTATGTGATATACATGATACAAACTATGAAACTCTGATGAAAGAAATTAAAAATCTAAGTAAATGGAGAAATATTCCATGTTCAAGAACAAGAGGACTCAATGTCAACATAACAGTTCTTCCCAAATTAATGTAAATATGTAATGCAATCCCAATCAAAACCCCAGCCAGTTATATTTTGGATATTGGCAAACTGATTGTTAAGCTAATATGTAGAAGCAAAAACCCAGAATAGCCAAGCCAATATAGAAGGAGAAGAACAAAGTCCAGGACTGACACTACCTGACCTCAAGACTTAATATAAAGCCACAGTACTCAAGATTGTGTGGTACTGGCAAAATAACAGATAAAAAGATCAATGGAACAGAAAGAGCACCTAGAAACAGACTCACATAAACATAGTCAACTGATCTTTCACAAAGAAACAATTGCAAAACAATGGATAAAAGATCACCTTTCCAACAAATGGTGCCTGGTACAAATAGACATTATTATGCAAAAACAAATGAAAAAATGAATCTACTCACAAATCTTGCACCCTTAACAAAAGTTAACTCAAAACATATCACAGACCCAAGTGTAAGAGCCAAAACTATGAAACTCTTACAAGATAACATAGAAGAAAATGTAGATGATCTTGGGTTTGATGATGACATTAGATAGAACAACAAAGGCATAATCCATGAAATAAATAAATGATAAACTGGAATTAGTTAAAATAAAAAATTCCAGCTGAAAAAAGACACTGTCAAGAGAATGAAAAGACAAGCCAGTGACTGTAAGAAAATATTTGTAAAAGAGATATCTGACAAAGGAATGTTATCTAAAATATACAAAGGACAACTAAAACTAAACAATAAGAAACAAACAACTTCATTAAAAAATGGGCCAAAGACATTAACAGGCATTTCACCAAAGAATATATACACACGGCAAATAAGCATGTGAAAAGATGCTCACCATGTCATCAGGGAAAAGCAACTTAAAACAACATAGAGATATCAGTATGTACTTATTAGAATGGCCAAAATCCAGAATACCGAAAACACTAAATGCTGTCAAGGATGTGGAACAACAGGAACCCTCATTCATTGCTGGTGGGAGCGCAAATGGCACATCCAGTTTGGAAGAGAGTTTGGCAGTTTCTTACAAAACTAAACAGGTTTTTGCCACCTAATCCAGCAATTGTGCTCCTTGGTATTTACCCCACGGAGTTGAAAACTTATGTTCACACAGAAAAACTTCATACAGATGTTTCTAGTAGCTTTATTGATATTGATATGGTATGCTTCTAATTAATAAATGTGAATACTAAAATAAGTGAAAGACTTATTTTAAGTCTTTTTTTAAAAGTGAATACTAAAATAAGTGAAAGAATACTAAATAAGTGAAAGACTTATCTGAGATTCAGAAAGGCTGAATCTCAGAATTTGGGTGGAAGAGAATTAGTGAGCCGAAGGAGAATACCAGTTTTGTGCAGCTCCCAAAGTGACTACCACAAGGAAACAAGCATGAGGATTATGGGTGGGAGTTTTTTGTGGGCCAGAAAATGGTTCACATAATTTTGCCTATTTTGCATTTGCCAAAATTCAGTCACAAATAAAAAATAATATGAAAAGAGCCAGGATTAGCAAGCATAGAATAAATCAGAAAATAACATAATAATACCAATAGATCCAGAAAAGGGATTTGACAAAATCCAACTTCCACTCATGATAAAATCTCCAGTAGCCAAGAATATTAGGTCTAGGTAATATTTATGTCTGTCCTAGATGGTTGGAAGGTTGAAGATAAAAAGAATGTATAAAAAAAATCGAGGAGGGGAGACAAAAAAGTCGAGAAATAACAATAGGCAGGAACTATAAAGAGCTACATCTAAAACAAAATATTAAGGGGACACAGGGACTAGGATATTAGACCAGTAATGAAATCTGGAAAATACTACTAGAACTAGATTGTGAAGGAAAACTGGAGCTTTGGAAGTTGGATTTAGGGACTAAAGTCATTCTCTATAGACAGAGATGAAATGGTTCCAGATGTGCAATGAAGAAATAAATAGCCCAGGAAATTCTGAATGGAGAATATCCATTCAAGGTCATAGTCAAGAAGCCATCTGACAAACTAGACAAGGTGAGTTGGTTTGCGACTGCAGCAACTTCAGCAAATATTGGCATCTACACAACCTTGCTTATTTAATTTCTAAAAAAACAAAACAAAAAAACAACAAAAACTTTCCTTTTCAACTTTATAGTTCTAAAATCGAGTGGCCCAATTTTGGTTTATTAAATGTGTGGAAAATATTGTATTAAATTACTTTAAATCACTTTTGCAAACACCATTTATGAAACAGAATTTTCCCCCTCATTATTATATATGTACACATTTTATAATAAATTCCAAATAAAATGTTAAAGGGTGAGTATACATGTATATATAGATACAAGATACAGATATGCTATTCAACGTAGCACATTTTGCTCTTCCTAATGATTTATACCAAATGGATTTAGATATAGTTTCAAAGAATCATATCTATCTCTCCACTTTTCATGCATCTGAACAGGAAATTTATGCGAACAAAACAGAGATAGTATAGTTTAATAGGTCCTAAAGAAATGCATAACATTTTAACATATGGAGGTTGTGCTCTAACAAACTGTAATACAAAACAATATTTTGTATATTCACTCATGCATTTTTTTCCTTTGCAATTTGGGAATTTAAAAAAACCAACAGTTTTATATGTAATTAAAATAATGCTTAAGTCATACAACTCTTTTGTAACACTCAAAACTAAATCTTATTTATACTTATGTGTCAGGAACTTTACCTGCATTAACTTACTTAACACTTAGAGCCAGTCTATGAGGTAGACATTTTTACAGGTGCGGGAACTGAGGCTCAGAAACATTTGAAAACTTCTTCAAGATTATACAAACAGCAAACGGTGGAACCCACAATTTTACCCGTATAACATTTTTTTCAGAATCCATGCTTTTGATCTCCTTGCCAAGCTGTTTCCCATATTATATCTTTTATGTTAAAATACGTTTTCAGCAATTGCATTTTCTTAACACTTTCCTAATATAAAATTTTTTTAAAATTTATCTTGTTGGGAAAAACGCAAACTTTTTCACTCATTTCTCCATAGCAGGTATTAAAGAGTCATGAAGTAAGTTTATTCCTATCATATGAGCTTCATTCTATTTTGAGTCCAAAGACCAACTGAAAATGCATAAAAAGATTATATATGGAATACCACTGGGTCTTGCTAGCAGTATCAAAGTTATGTAAGGAAACAGTGCTGAGAAACCATGTTCATTGCCAGTTCTCAGCACAATTGGCTACCAGGAGTCATGTATAGTAAGTGCTATAGCTCAGTGCCTGCACAGTCTCACCTTTTCTGCTAATGAGTAACATTCTAGCAAGCAGAGGACTGATTCTTGAGACAGTTGCCTGAAATTTAATGCTCGATTTCTATCCATACCAATATAACTTTCAACTGATAGTCCTTCCACACACAGGCAAATGAAACTGACAAAAGACCTGTCAGTTACAAGCCAATAATGCATTCAACAAATAATTTTTTGTGTGCCCAGCACATACTGTGGGTATTCAGTGTTCATACCAAAACCCCACAAGGTTGGCCTATTTTGACTTTTATCACATCTATAGATAAAGGTGTAGTGTTATCTTTCTTTCCCACCCCAAACTGTACTCATTTTTTTATTGCAAATACCTGGCTAAAGGAAATGTCAAACCTTATATATAGAATTTACTTGAATAGCTCCTACATCAAAGTGCTGCTTTCTTAGAAGCTCAAAACTGTTAATATGTATTGACTTAGCAAAAAGAACTCTAATGGCAAAGGCATTGCTTTTGAGAGAGATAGCCCATGTTTGGAACAGGAGAAAAAAATACATATTTTTCTCTAAGAAAGCGAGGAGAGATTCAATATAGAATGGATAAGCTTAGCAGATATATAGCTTATAGGATAAATGAATATAAATTAAATAGAGTACATTGCTAAAGAGGACCTGGGGTCATAAATATAATGTAGACAAAAAAAAAATTCCAACACAGAAGAAAGATTCATGGATATAAATTCAACTGAGCAAGAACAAAGTAAATTGTTCAGAGTTCAGCTGTCATTACTTGCAAGATCATAGATAATAAGCAGCAGAGTATCCAGGTAGTATTGTTTAGCTTTATTAGTGGATACATATAAGTCCTGGAAGAAGGTTTGTAAAATGAGGAGAGTCCTGAAGATTAAAAAGGAATCCTCATTAGGAGAGAAGTTGATATTGGTCATCTAACATTAGGGCACAAAACTTTCAGACCACTTTCTTCTATAAGTGTTACAACCATGCAGTTGACATTTTAGGAACTAAATCAGTCTTAATTTGCATAAAGGCTTTTTCATTGTTGTTCTTTTGTTTTACAATCAAAATGCTTTAGAATAACACACCTTCTTCCTGTTTGTTTTGCTCTTCAAGAGAAAAGTAAGCATCCCTTACTTTTCCTTCCCTTCATCTGAAGTGCAAATTTAAGGTAAACAGGAATCTTCAAAGCACAAAAAGCATTTTCACTCTGAAAGACTTCTTATCTTGGAAGAAATAAGATTCCAGGATAATAAAAAGCGATCATGATATCTATTCTCTCCCTTACTTGACAGGGATTTTCAAGATGGATCGGCAAGATAGAAAGGGAATTTATTCATTCTACCAATATTTATGAAGAAAAGGGCATTTGGGATGAAAATGGATATTGGGACCTCCTCAAAGTTGCTATAGAAACCTGGGTGATTACAGCTAATGGTGTGGGGAGAAGTCCTGTTATCTTTAAGAGATTAACAGGAAACCTTGGTCTCATTATTTTTTCACTCCCCACATTGCTCTGATGATAGCAATGTACAGATTAGAACCAACAAACAACAATAATAACAAAACAACACCTTCAATATCTCCGTGTTTATAAAGTAAAAATATAATTTTGAAAATTGAGCTTCAAAAGCTTCCATCAACAAATCCCACTCCAACCTTCTGAAATAACACCTTATTCTTCATAACTATATTCTTTGATTTAGCATATGCCATATTGACAATATATCCCTATTTATTTCCACCTTCAGGTTTCTGTTCATACTCTCCTCTCTAAAGAAAATGATTTTATATAACTCCACATAAATACATCTCATCCAAAAAAATGCTAATTACTTTTTCAATAAGTATTTCATACTACAAGAGTTAAAGTAGCCTCTGTCTTCTAAATGCTCATTCCACATTATCTGGACAAGTTCTCAAAGTCTACCTGTGATACGGTTATGTACATGTGTTGTCAATGTTTTTCCCCATGTTTGCAAATATCATTATATGTAATGTTCTCATAGCGACCAGTTTTCAAAGAATTGCTAGCTGGGAGTCAATAGCAAAAGCATACCAATCTTTACAGCATATACAGGGTCAACCCAAGTGGATCTTTCACGATTTAGTTTTCTCTTAGCACCTTGAACTATGCACTGTATCACACAGCTGGCTATATCACACCAGTGTGAGATTATATACTATTTGTATTGGTCTCTTTTTGTTTTTTGTTTTTTTTTTTTTTTTTTTGGTTTAAGTACAAAATTGTATGATGCCAAATATTTCTTCAAAGTCAGAAATATTGAGAATTAAAAACTAGCTCAGATATTAAATAGCCCTACATATTTGGATAAACTACCAACCATCCTAGAGCCTTAATTTCTTTCTACAACAGAAATAAAACCATTTTTCTTACAATATTTTTGTGAGGATTAAATAAGATGATTCACATTAAGAATCTAGGACATGGAAAGTCCTCAAATGGATGCCAACATCTCATGAGCAATACTGTCAGAAGATTCCATAATTCACTTTGAAGATTTCTCCAAAGTGTATAGCAAGACTAAATCCAGGTGGCACACCATTAGTGCACTGACCATATGTGATCTAAGCAGGGATAAGAACATGGTTTCATGTTTTAAATATTATTTCTCAAATGAGAAGCTATTATTATGCAATGGATAGAATTCAGTTTCTTATTATCTATTTCTAGTTCACAGATATTACTTACTAGTTGTGTGACTTTGAGACAGGTCCTTTACTTCCTTGATTCTTCACTTCTTCACCTGTAAAAATGAGGACATTGGGCTAGATCCATTATTTTACATTAATTTTTAAAAGTATTGGTTTCTTCATTCTGTGAATAAAATTGTATGGACGTACAAAAACTGAAAGCATTAAAAGCAGAGTTGTTCTGAATAATACAAGGAGAAAATCTAGGACCTCCAACTTTCGGTATAAATCTAGTCCATGGTTAACAGCAGATTCATGAAAAATTGTAACAGTTAATCCGTTACTAAGGCTTACTCAGAAAGTACATACAAGAAATGCCAAAAGCTAGGCCACTATAGTCACTGAGTATTACCTAAAGAAAAATAGCCTTTGAAGCTCCAAGAATTGTGCTGAGTACATTGTCTAATTAGCTGAAAATTATAAAGTGAAATTATACAACTTTAATGATTGAATAAAGAAAAAAATGTGGCTCATAAAAGATAATATAGCAAACAAATTAGAGTGATCAGACATAAATGTTTTGTGTTTTAAAGATAATAGTGGGTGCAAATTCATATGGATGAGTTATGTCTTCATACTTTCAATATTGTTAAGCATGTGTCAAGATGGCCACAGTATTGTAGAATGGTCAGTGTGCAAAAATTATGCAAGAAATCATGTAAGAAATGAAACATGTGGCTTCAGAGTCTGATAGATGGTTTTAACATTGTAACATTATAGTTCTGGGCTATTTACAAAACCTCTCTAAACTGCTGCTTGTCTGTAAAATGAAAATAGCAATATTGGTCTTCTTTTCATTTGTTTGTTTTGTTATTATTAAAGGATATTTGATATAGAAAGCACCAGCTCATATTGAGTTCCTAAGTAATATTAATTCTTTTTTCCCCTCTCCTTTTATGTAGCTCCATATGTATTGTTAATATAACTCAGCATAGAGTGTTAAGCAATCTTAGCAACTCAACTTTTTAATGGTATCTTTCACAGTGGTTTCTAGCTTTCTAACCTTTTGAAGCTGTTAAAATAAAGTCAAATAATGATACTGCTGGGCTTAAGTGTATGCTAGGATCAATAAATTGTGGTTCTTGGAATAAATTGCAATTAAAGGGATAGCACTTGATTGCTTGACAGTAGGTAGTCTTTTTGGCCCAAAGAAACTTGAGTATCAATCTGATTCATAAGCTAATTAGTATGGACTTCACTTTCATTTCACTGGAAGATCATCAGATCGTATTGACTCCTGTCCACATCATGAGTACGCCCTTGATGTTGGCCTGTGTCACTTATGGGTAACAAATCCTCTTCACTTGTTTACTTTGCTTATTCGAGATTATAGTAAGCACTTTTAATCAAATAGAATATAGAAGAAATTTAACATGTTTGTAAATAAGCACTCTAATAGCTCTAAAAACTTCAATACTATTGCCTGCCTTTTTACATTTCTATACATTTAGGATAAAACATGCCTTAATTCAGATATGATAAAGGTATCAACATTGTAAAGAAGGATGATTGTTACTGAATCTTTGTAGCAATAGAAAAATTTATATAACAACTAATTATACACTAGAAAACACAACAGGATAGATATTTCATGGTAAATTATTTGAATTAATCTAAAAATAGAGTCAAAGTATTGTCCTCAAATGTATAAATACACTTACTTAGAGTATATTATTTTATTATTCTTAATTTTCAGCACCTTCTATTCCATGTGGTGTTTTATATGTAATAAATTCCAGCATATACCTGTATAACTATTGAATGAATATAAGCCATTCAGAGACTAAAGCAAAGTAAGTTAAGCAATCCCTTGGACTGTAAATTCCATTAAGATAAATAATGTGCTTGTGTGTTTTCTTCCTCTATATTTTCTACTTACCAGCATATGTCCATCCAGAGATTAAATAAATGTTTTGAATGAACAAATTAAAAAGGTTGGATTTCTGAAAAGGGACAATGACTGTTTAAATATAAAGTATCTTCTCCATTTAAATAGCCTTACCTCCAACCTCTTGTTTGTTACACACTTTTTTTTTTTTTTTTTTATACTTTAAGTTCTAGGGTACATGTGCACAACGTGCAGGTTTGATACCTAGGTATACATGTGCCATGTTGGTTTGCTACACACATCAATTCCTCATTTACATTAGGTATTTCTCCTAATGCTATCCCTCCCCCAGACCCCGACCCCCTGACAGGCCCTGTTGTGTGATGTTCCCCACCCTGTGTCCAAGTGATCTCCTTGTTCACTTCCCACCTATGAGTGAGAACGTGCGATGTTTGGTTTTCTGTTCCTGTGTTAGTTTGCTGAGAATGATGGTTTCCAGCTTCATCCATGTCCCTGCAAAGGACATGAACTCATCCTTTTTTATGGCTACATAGTATTCCATGGTGTATATGTGCCACATTTTCTTAATCCAGTCTATCATTGATGGACATTCTGGTTGGTTCCAAGTCTTTGCTGTTGTGAATAGTGCTGCAATATACATATGTGTGCATGTGTCTTTATAGTAGCATGATTTATAATCCTTTGGGTATATACCCAGTAATGGGATTGCTGGGTCAAATGGTATTTCTTGTTCTAGGCCCTTGAGGAATCGCCACACTGTCTTCCACATGATTGAACTAATTTACAGTCCCACCAACAGTGAAAAAGTGTTTCTATTTCTCCACATCATCTCCAGCATCTGTTGTTTCCTGACTTTTTAGTGATTGCCATTCTAACTGGAGTAAGATGTTATCTCACTGTGATTTTGATTTGCATTTCTCTGATGGCCAGTGATGATGAGCATTATTTTCATGTGTCTGTTGGCTGCATAAATGTCTTTTGAGAAGTGTCTGTTCATATCCTTTGCCCACTTTTTGATGGGGTTGTTTGTTTTTTTCTTGTAAATTTGTTTGAGCTCTTTGTTTTCTTGTAAATTTGTTTGAGCTCTTCTTAGATTCTGGATATTAGCTCTTTGTCAGATGGGTGGATTGCAAAATTCTTCTCCCATTCTGTAGGTTGCCTGTTCACTCTGATGGTAGTTTTTTTTTTTTGCTGTGCAGAAGCTCTTTAGTTTAATTAGATCCCATTTGTCTATTTTGGCTTTTGTTGCCATTGCTTTTGGTGTTTTAGACATGAAGTCCTTGCCCATGCCTATGTCCTGAATGGTATTGCCTAGGTTTTCTTCTAGGGTTTTTATGGTTTTAGGTTTTACATTTAAGTCTTTAATCCATCGTGAATTAATTTTTGTATAAGGTGTAAGGAAGGGATCCAGTTTCATCTTTCTACATATGGCTAGCCAGTTTTCCCAGCACCATTTATTAAATAGGGAATCCTTTCTCCATTTCTTGTTTTTGTCAGGTTTGTCATAGATCAGATGGTTGTAGGTGTGCGGTGTTATTTCTGAGGCCTCTGTTCTGTTCCATTGGTCTATATGTCTATTTTGGTACCAGCACCATGCTGTTTTGGTTACTGTAGCCTTGTAGTATAGTTTGAAGTCAGGTAGCATGATGCCTCCAGCTTTGTTTCTTTTTGCTTAGGATTGTCTTGGCAATGTAGGCTCTTTTTTGGTTTCGTACGAACTTTAAAGTAGTTTTTTTCCAATTCTGTGAAGAAAGTCTTTGGTAGCTTGATGAGGATGGCATTGAATCTATAAATTACCTTGGGTAGTATGGCCATTTTCACGATATTGATTCTTCCTATCCATGAGCATGGAATGTTCTTCCATTTGTTTGTGCCCTCTTTTATTTCATTGAGCAGTGGTTTGTAGTTCTCATTGGTCCTTCACATCCCTGGTAAGTTGGATTCCCAGGTATTTTTTTCACTTTGTAGCAATTCTGAATGGGAGTTCACTAATGATTTGGTTCTCTGTTTGTCTGTTATTGGAGTTATACACTTTTTAAAAAAGCAAACCAAAATCAGAATCAAATAAATAATTTTCTCATGCCTTGCTTTCTCTGTTGTCTCATATTTATGTTATTCATTTTAGATGCTATTATAAATCTAAAATCTATAAATCTCCTATTATACTATAATAATGTAATTTTAACTTTCTGAGCATTAAATCCTTTCTCCCCATCATAGAATGGAAACTTGGTGAAGACTATGGCTAAAAAAGACTTATCTTTTTGGTATGCTGATGAATTCTAATCACCCACCATTGCATCTGATTCATTGCAAGTGGTCAATATTTACTGGGCAAATTCAAAATTATCAAAATTCAAAATAATCAAAATTATAAATTTTAAATAATATTTCAGACAACCTCAATTTACACATGGAAATATATTTTCATAAATTTATAGTGAACATTTTTTCTTTTTTTAATTTTGTTATTATACTTTAAGTTCTGGGATATATGGCAGGTTTGTTACATAGGTATACACGTGCCATCGTGGTTTGCTGCACCCATCAACCTGTCATCTACATTAGATATTTCTCCTAAACCTATCCCTCCCCTAGGCCCCTACCCCCCACATGCCCCAGTGTGTGAGGTTCCTCTCCATCTGCCCGTTTGTTCTCATTGTTCTACTCCCACTTATGAGTGAGAACATGCAGTGTTTGGTTTTCTGTTCTTATGTTAGTTTGCTGAGAATGATGGTTTCTAGCTTCATCCCTGTCACTGCAAAGGACATGAACTCATCCTTTTTATGGCTACACAGTATTCCATGGTGTATATGTGCCACATTTTCTTTTTCCAGTCTATCATTGATGGACATTTGTGTTGGTTCCAAGTCTTTGCTATTGTGAACAGTGTCACAAAACACATACGTGTGCATATGTCTTTATAGTAGAATGATTTGTAATCCTTTGGGTATAACCCCAGTAATGGGATTGCTGAGTCAAATGGTATTTCTGGTTCTGGATCCTTGAACAATCGCCACATGTCTTCCACATGCTTGAACTAATTTACAGTCCCACCAACAGTGTAAAAGCATTCCTATTTCTCCACATCCTCTCCAGCATCTGCTGTTTCCTGACTTTTTAATGATCGCCATTCTAACTGATGTGAGATGGTATTTCATTGTGGTTTTGATTTGCAGTTCTCTAATAACCAATATCAATCATTTAACCTGTTTCATATATGACAACACAGAAAATATATGGAATTTAAGCAATTATATTGAAACACAATTTTAAACAGTACAACCAGTGATAGTATTTGAAATTAATAGGATTCTAAGCTCAAAATGCTTAAGTAAATGTTTCCATGTAAAAATTGGTACAAGTCTATGAAAAGAATTAGAAGCAAAACATATTCCCTAGCTCTTAATGTCATCCAAAACAAGAACCTGTGTTCCTTGAAATCAAAATGTATGTCTTATTGACCTTGTTATGTCCAGGAATGAACATGACACCTGGTTCATTTTGAGGCTTCAATTCATGTTTTAAATGCCTTAATGAATGACTCAATCAACTAGGAGGTTCAGAATGTTTAGGAATTGAAAATTGACACATAAAGTATGAGGAGGACAAAATAAAGACTGAAAAATTATATAAGAATATATGATACAGTAATTTAATAATTTAATATCAAAAGACTATTCATGTGCTGTAGTTTCATAAGATTATGTTTTATTCTAAACTGCAAGTGATATTAGAATTCCAGAAAATATAAAGTATGTTTGCATAGGTAGATTTTTAAACATTCATGATGAGGCATTATCTTTTTCCATTCTAAGGTCAGTGACCTCAGATGCGAGTTGTAGATAATATTTGACAGCATCTTTTTCCCATGCCTGTAAACTGATCTGGTAATGAGAGAGGATATCTTGTTTTCCTGTACTTGTGTTACATTCACTGAAGTGAATGGGTGGAAAAGTTTGCATAGGTGTGGGTCTGAAAGCAAGAGGTAATGTAATTTCACAGAACATGTGATTTGTCATAGGCCTTACAGCAAGGGTCATAGCTCTGGGTAATCTTAGATCTATCCATCTGTCTAATTATCAATTTGTTAGAAACCTTGCAATAAAGAATTATAGTTTTATGAGCTGCATAATTATGATGTCATTACAATAAACCAAATGTTTAAATACTTTTATCTTTCAGGTGGCCACATGCTGGACCATGGGAAAAAAAATAAAAATTATCTCTTCTGTCCTTACTATAAGGCACACCTCCCATCCTAACTCCCTGAAATTTCACTCTCATCAGCCCAGATCTCCACCACACACCCAGTTGTCTTTCTCTACTCTTCTTTTCTCATTCCTGTCTTTACACGTCATTGTCTGCCACTGTTTTTCAATGGGGCTAGTCCAGAACTAGTCCTGCCTCTATGAGCATATTTTGTTTTTCCTCCATGTATTTTTCCTCTCAAATTATTTCTTTGTAAATAAAATTTTTGTTGATGCATAATAGATGTACATAGTTTCAGGTATATGTGATAATTTAATTCACTAGCATACTTTGTATGATTTGTAAAGATGGAATGTCCATCGTCTTAGCTATTTGTCTTCTTTTTTTTTTTTTTTTTTTTTTTGAGATGGAGTTTTGCTCTTCTTACCCAGGCTGGAGTGCAATGGCACAATCTCGGCTCACTGCAACCTCTGCCTCCTGGGTTCAAGCGATTCTCCTGCCTCAGCCTCCCAAGTAGCTGGGATTACAGGTGTCTGCCACTACACCCGGCTAATTTTTATATTTTTAGTAGAGATGGGGTTTCTCCATGTTGGTCAGGCTAGTCTCGAATTCCCAACCTCAGGTGACCACCCGCCTCGGCCTCCCAAAGTGCTGAGATTACAGGCGTGAGCCACTGCACCCGGCCAGCTATTTGTCTTTAAGCTGGAAACATTCTAATAATTATTTTCTAGCTATTTTGAAATGTACAATAGGCTGTGAGCAGTGGCTCATGCCTGTAAGCCCAGCACTTTGGGAGGCCGAGGCAGGAGGATCATCTGAGGTCAGGAGTTTGAGACCAGCCTGGCCAATATAGGGAAAGCCTATTTCTACTGAGAATACAAAAATTAGCCCAGCGTGGTGCATGTGCCTGGAGCCCCTGCTACTCAGGAGGCTGAGGCAGGGAGAATCGCTTGAACCCAGGAGGTGGTGGCTGCAGTGACCTGAGATCATGCCACGGCACTCCAGCCTGGGACGCAGAGCAAGACTTCGTCTAAAAAAACAAAATGTACAATAGATTCTTGAGAACTATAGTCACACTATTTATCTATCAAGCACTAAATCTTATTTTATGTCAAACCTTATATTTGTACCCATTAATCAACTTCTCTTCCTCTCTCCTTCCCAGTTACCCTTCCTGGCTTATGTAGGATTACTTTTTTTAAGGCAATGTTAGGATTGGTCTGAGCTTCTAACTATAAACTCTAAAATATCCATTCACCTATGCCAATGATCTACTTTCTCAATATGAAATGTTGTTATCTAAGTTTCTAAGAGTGCTGTTTAATTTTAGGTAAAATGAATGTTAGAAAACAGCATTTAGAGGGACAAAAACAATAAAAACGATTTAAAACAGAGTTGACAAGCATATGCTGCAAGCGGTAAAACACTGCCCCTTACGTGGTGCACATCAACACTCAGTCAAAACTCCTTCCCTCTACGCAAGGATGCAGCCTCTGAATTCTTCTGAGTAATATTCCCTTGGTCAGATAAAGCATAAAACTTGTCTTCTCTGTATTAAAAAAGTACCTTTTAGTATATGCTATTGAAAAATGAAAAAAAGTTTACCTCCCCTGTTTGCATATAACATTTGTTACATTATTTCATTTTAAAAATCTTGTAAAGTTTTTCTAATAATGTGCGTAAAATGCTATCACGGAACTTAGATATATGTGTGAAAAGAAAATAAATATTGGGACCTTAAACTCACTAAGCTAAAAGGAAAAGTCCAGCTGGGAACTTGGTCACGCAAGCCTGCCTGCTATTTTGGTCCCTAAATAAGATGGCTACAAAGATGAAAAGCTATATACCTCCCTAACATTTTGCCCACAAGTAAATTCCTTGTGGGCCCCAAGATTTTTACCTTCAAGCGTATCTGTCAAAGTTCACCGTGGCAGTGTAATTGACCAACCTATCAATTATCTTTGCAGGTACAGGGGACATAGGACAGAACTCAGAGTCATCCCTCTGCCCACCTGAAACAAATGCATATCTGATTGTTTCCTCTGCCTTACTGTCTATGTTATATTATATAAAAATGCAGATTCACTGAGCAGGACAAAGGCATTAATATTCTCCCCTACTGCAATCTCACATGATAACTGTGTATTTCTCAACATCCTGTCCTTTCCCCTTTAAATTTGAAGCCCTCAAAATCATCTTTGGGGAAAGTCATAGACCTGTCTCCAGTGGGGCGGGGGGTGGGGGGCATCCTTAACTTTGGCAAATAAACCTCCTAAAATGAGACCTGCCTGGATCATTTTCCTTGATTGACATATGCACACAAACACGCACACAAACACACATTCATACATATTTTCTAGCTGTAATTACGGCCCCTGCAGATAAATTATTCCAGTTAACATTGTGGCCTATGTTCCCATCTGTCATACCTAAATAAACAAGTTACTAAATAGGAAATATGCACAGACACATACACAAAAATGCATATACATAAACCTCCCTATTTGATATACTGTGGATTTGTTTCCATGTCCCTCAGTATTTTTTAGAGTGTCATTTGAATAGATCTTTAAGTTAAAATTAATTTTGACTGTGTGAATACATGAAAAAGTATAAAAAGGTCATTTTCATTTCATAATATCTGTTTAATTGAGGCTTAATTTAAAAATAATCATTAAAAATAAAAACAAATTTTAAAAATCACCTTTGGTAGGCTGAATAATTGCATCACAAAGAAGTCCACCTGATAATTCTAAGTACCCATGAATATCTTACAGGTGCATGCCACCATCCCCAGCTAATTTTTTGTATTTTTAATAGAGACGGGGTTTCACCATATTGGCCAGGTAGGTCTCGAACTCTTGACCTCAGGTGATCGGCCCACCTCGTCCTCCAAAGTGCTGGGATTACAGGCATGAGCCACTGTGCCCAGCCGGGATCCTTTTTCTTTTAAATAATTAAAAGAGAAACAGCAATGCCTATCAAGGAAGCTGGATTGGTCAAATTAGCTTGGAGGACAATATAAGTTCACAGACTAGAAAAGTCTATGTGACACTATTGATTAGACAATACTTCACTAATTAATATAGACCCATTTCATTGGTGTGCAGAGTATACATGTTTTTTTTCTTCTCAGCACCCTGGATTATATCTTAAGAAAGATGCAGCATAGAGGCCTTATCAGTTTTTAAATGTTTCAGGCATTAATTAGCAAAGACTCTCTTTTTGTTGTCAAAATATAGTCAAGGGAACTATAAGAAGAAACTTTAAAGACCAAGTCAATTTATCTTGTAAATAGTCATTCTAAACAATTCTGTTATCTAAATATTACCTTTATTTTACATGATATTTATTTGATACAATATACTTTAGGGTGGCTCACTTAATCTTTCCAGATTTCAATTTACTTATTATTAATAGTATGCCATTATTTTATAAAATCAAAAAAATTAAGCATTTACTTTGAGTCTCTCTGCTAAGCTTTTTACATATATTTGTCATTTAATCCTCATTACAATATACAAAACATATTGTCATTATTTCTATTTTACAGATGATGAAACAGAGGCGCCAAAAGATAAGTAATTTTCTAAGATCAGGATCTTGGTTAGTGGTCAAATGGGCCATCTGCCAAAACAGTCTATACTGTATTACACTTATATAAAAAGATAATAAAGGCTTCTGCACAACCTCTCAAAACAATAATTAGGATTAAATTCATCCATGCACTGAGTTCTACATTCCATCATAAAGCTAATGGTCATCGTGCACTTAGAATGTGCTCACCAAATATTGAGCGTGGTGGGATACAGCTATGAACCAACAGACAGGTGTTTGGCCTTATGGAGTTTACAGGATAGGTGGAAAGACATCGTCATTCCTTAGAGTCATAAAATGGTGATGATATAAAAAAGAAAGTACAGTGAGCTATGATAATAGCAGAGAAGAGATGGGTATAATACTGAAGAAAGGAGCCAAAGGTCAGTTTTAGGGAGATGGCATTTGAGCTAAGATACATAAAAGGAGGTTCACTAGGCAGATACCAAAAAGAGAAGTCATGATACATAAAGTCACTTTATAAAGTGTTAAAGAATTGTAAAATTTGAGGCATTAAGCATTAAAAGAGAGTTGTGACAAATGTATTGAAGAAAAATATGCTTGCAAACTCAGTTGTAAATTTTTTTTAATCATCTACTATCGTGGATTATCTAAATTACTGTCGCCCTCCATTTATGTGGATAATGAGTTGACTAAGTATTGAACATGTTTAAAATAGCTGAACCCTGTCTTTTCCTGGCTCCACGCATTGCCTATCATATGGTCAACACTAACCAATCTGTTTCTTTTACTGCCCAATTACACTTTGATAGTGATTAAGAGTCACATACACACATCTTCTTTGTAGAAAAGGGAATGGATTTGTTCAAATGGGACCTCTTACTCACCAGTAAGAAAATATATTGTACTGGAGTCATGAAGTGATTACTGACTGCTACATAGCCATGTTGGATTCAATCATAGCTGGAACCCTTAGCTTTTAACTGTGGGAAACAGAGGATCAAAAGCTATAATTTATCCAAGAAATAATACTGGGCAATCAGAGGTTAGTACCTCTCATATTTTAATTCTAACTTTTTTTTTTAATGACAGAGAGGGTTCCTAAAATCTTCTATCACATTTGCACTAGAAAAAAAATGTAAACTTTTTCTCTTTGTTTCTTAATTTCCTAAGCTTTTTGAGGAATGAAAATTTGAAACCGCAGGAAAATGTAGAGGCCTAGAACATAATAGACACATTCATTTCCCAAATGATGGTACTTTGATAGTGAAAGGGGATGGGTCACAAATGGAGATGGGCATAGATGTGTTAGCAAACCTCCTTAGGAAAATGTGCCCTACAAAACAGACTGAGTTTTGAGTCAGTATTAGCTATGTATGCCAATTAACTCTGGAGGCATTGTTAGGTAAATCCTATTTCATTAAGCTTCATTTTGAGAACCACAAGTGCTGGAAAGAGAACTGAATAAAGTGGCTTCTTATTCACCAATCTCTGGACTCTGCTTGTAGTTCTAAAGCAAATCATATTTATCTCATTAACCTTTGGCAGGCAGTTCATTTTCACCTCATTTTTGAAACTAAATTGAGTTTTCTTCACTGGATTTTTAAGAAATCACTGTACTAAAATAAAAATACATAAAATTACTTTATCCTGTTTTAATATCAATGGATTATTTTAATTATACAAACACTCCTGCTGATCTGGGTTCTTGTTTCATCACTAGAAGTACTTGACTCAATATTAGTACATCACTTCAATTGGGCAGATTCTTATACTCAATTGAATGTTTTGACCATTCTCATTCCTATTCTTCTTCCATCCTCTCTAACACATTTTGTTTGACTAAGGCTGAATTAACATGATTTATTGCTATTCAAGTAGAAATTTTACATCACCTTTGCAGACAGAGCAGTTGAGGTCTTGCATATGAAACACACAATTGTCTTACATGTAAGGTTAAAGTAATGAAATATAGATCAGAAGGAGAAATAGCTATATATGCATAAGCATGTTTATTTATAATTCCAAGAGCATAGGTAATTGAATGTATTGCTTGTTCAAGCATTTTGAGGTGTTGGATATAAGCCTTTCTTACAATCTATTACTATTTGATTATTCAATGATGAAGTGGTTATATTTCTATTGCTCTATATACTCACTATAATATTTAAATCTGTTGTCTAAATGACTAAAGGGAAGTACAATCTGCAAAATAGGCTAAAATCTTTTTTATGCAGGATTTTATCTAGAGAAATCCTCATTAACTCTCACCTCTCTGCCTCTCTTTAAGCATAATACTGATTCCTAAATGCTGCAATACCTTTAGGTGGTTTTTTAATCATAAAATAAATATTAACTTATATTCAACAGTTTTTGGTTGAGTGAAATCCTCATGAAATTGATAAGCCACAGAGGGTATGTATGTGAGGCAAGGTATATATGGTCATTTGCCTTTTAACAAGTCCCTTAAAATTACCAGAAAATCAAATTTTCAAACAACTTACCAGCTAGTTTACCTGAATTCAAAATAGAATAATCTTCTTTAAAATAATCATCTCTATATACTCGGCTAAATCACAACTTTATATTTGAATTTATTTCTCCCTTAAAATCAGGATTTCGGAGGTGAAGTTGTGGTCACATTAATGGTGTTGAGGTAGTCCTAATGTTCTTACAAAAAACACATCCTCTGTGAAAAACTTACAATAATGGCCCTAGGATAAGAATGGAACCACTAAGGACAAAATCTAATGCTTTTCCTTTTCCTGGCATTTGACTATTTCAGAGTTTGTTTATTCCACTTCCTAACAGCACTTTTCAGGCATCAATATTAATTGAATACTTTGTTCACATCATTATAATAAGAACTTTTTTAATTCTAATATATTCTGTTCTCAAGAATACAACATTTCTTACCACTCCTGCCAACCTCTGCATGGGAGAAGAGAGGATTTGGAGGTTTAGAGAGGATGAGTAAAAATTTTCAGCAGAAGAATTACAAGTTTTTAATATAGAGTCTCTTAAAGACTGCAAATAAGATTAGAGAGTCAAAATAATCTTACACTGTTTAAAAATCAAGACTATCCCTCACAAAATGAGAGCAAGCACTTTAAAATGAATTTAAAGTTTTTAACAACCGTACACCAAAATATAATTTAAACCCTATTCATTAACTTTAAACTCATGTCCAAAAAAAAGGCATTGGAATAATTTATTAGAAAATATGGCTTGGTAAAATGTTGTCCATGTTGCATTGGAAAATTACCACAAAACACAACCAATAACTATTAAAATTAAATAAATCATTAGGAATCTCCAAAGGAATTCACCCATAAAAAAATCAATTGAGTAAATTTTTTACTTATTAAATAACTGAAGCATAAGAAAGACATAAAGAATAATATAGTGAACTTCCATGCACTCAAAACCTAGTTTAAATATAGAATATTATCAACAAAATTTAAATCCACTGTATTGCACTTCCAAAATACATTACCCTCCTACCCTCTCAAGTACTAGCCATTTAATCGGTAATTGCAATTTTCATGCTCTTCCTACATATACAAATATCCCTAAACAATAGATAACATTGTCCAGCATATTTTAATACAATCGGGATCATCCATTAAGAATGCTTTTGCAATTTGCTTAGCTTTACCTTTGCAGAATCCATTTAATGATAAATATTTCTTGCTATACATCTTCTATTTATCTTTTATCTCTATGTATATCAAATATTGATAGACATTTCAGCAAAATACATTTAGGATTTTCTAATTTCTAACTGTTAAAAGGCTAAGAGAATCAATCAACTTTAGGTTCAAATTCCCAAATTCCAATCTTGTCCTCTTCATCACTTTTATAAATGAAGCCTCTTGGTTTCTGGTTTTTAATAAATGTGCACAAGACGATCACATTTGATTCCTACCTCATCGTAGGATTTGCCCCTAGAGATTTTCCTTAAGTTCTCTGACTCTCAAATATGCTTTTACAAGAATGTTTATTGTATTTTACTTAGCAATTTTATTTTGTATTCAGTTTGTATTAAGAAGGTGTTTTAAAATACCTTATCTGTCATATTACTAGAAGGATTATATGAGGACACTGATGAAACATGAGGCTACTGCTAGGGTGACGTTATATCTTCATTTCTTTTGTCACTTCCATCTTCATGTCATTTTTTACTGTGGCATGGGAAATGCATCCGACAGTTCTAATGGAGAGAAGGAAAGACATGAGAAGGATGTGTGCCGTACGTGCTTTGTGTGTCTAGTACCTATCATAATTTTGCATGTGCTCATGGTACTTTCCTCTGACTTTGGCATGTATCCCATTGTCCTTGATGAAAATATGCTAAAATCAATTTTTACATTGTATTTGCTAAATAGATGTATACTTCCTCATGCAAGGCTTATAAATGTATTATTTCTCTTAAATAAATTATTCAGAAAATAAATTTCTTAGAATTGTAAATCATTATATATTTCTACTTTGGCAAATTTTATTCTGGCAAAATAGCTCAGTTATTTTGAGCTAAATGTAAAATTCTACAAAATTTTGACATTTACTTCAAAGTTTTTTTCATATAATTTAAATTATTAAAAAACGTATGAGGCAAAATATGTATCTTGGTATTTAATAGAGCATTGTGTGAAATTTGTCTTCTTGGGATATTAGCAAGCAAGTAAAACTCAAAATGCTATTTTTGATCAACTAAATTTGGGAACTACTCAAGGCACTCAGACTTCCCAGGTTCAATACTTTGCTAATGTGAACTGTTATATTTTTAAAACATATTGCACCATGGAATGTTTTGTTAACAATTGAGAGCTTATAGAACTTCTGTTCTATAGACTACACTTTAGAAAATACTGCTATATTTCTTTTCTTTTCTTTTTTTGAGACGGAGTCTCACTCTTACTGCCTAGACTGGAGTGCAACGGCACGATCTCAGCTCAATGCAACCTCCGCCTCCTGGGTTCAAGCGATTCTCCTTCCTCAGCCTCCAGAGTAGCTGGGATTACAGGCATGCACGACCATGTCCGGCTAATTTTGTATTTTTAGTAGAGACGGGGTTTCACCATGTTGGTCAGGGTGATCTTGAACTCCCGACTTCAGCCCACCTCGGCCTCCCAAAGTGCTGGGATTACAGGCGTGAGCCACCGCGGCCGGCCGCTGCTATATTTCAATCCTTTAAATATATACTTAAAACATAGAGTATGAAAGAAACACTCGATGATATACTACTCATTTTAACTAGTATGCGAATTTGAAATGTTAAAATCTAAGTAAATATTGTCGGTAGAAATTTAATGATTGTGTCTACTAAGTTAAAATCTAAAGTCGTATTAGAGAGTACACTGAGATGTACACTGGGAATGATATGGACTTAAAATATTAATATCTATTAAGCGAATATATTAACATAACATTCCAAATTTTTAGTTCATTTGATTTCCATTTTTGGTTGTCAGGGTTTTGAGGGAGCTTTAAATAAAAGAGAAAATTGCCTTTTTTTTTTTTTTCAGGTATTTGTTTTGTTTGTATCAACCAAGCTCTGAACTGTCTGGCCAGAGGCTAGTGTGGCTTCCTAAAAGCCTATTCATACACTTCAGAAATATTAGCAACAAGAAGTAAAGTGGTGAAGACAGTGCCTCAAGGAGATTATTTATCTATCAGGAATTGTCTGTTCCATGCTGCCCATGCCAAAGGTCAATCTGATGACTTTACCATGAAGGGATACATAAGACTCACTGAATAGATATTTCTCTCAAATTGGTTTGTTCTATATACTCAAAATGATATTTGAAAATGCTGTCCAGTGATATTTGAATAATTGTTCTGTAGGGTTGTATACTTTTAAAATTTACACAAATTTCACTTATTCTGTCATTGTTAAATAAAACTATATAGGCACTTAATATTCCCATTATGCAGAAAGGAAGACTCAGAAAAAGGATACATAACTACAGTTGCAGAGATGAACATAATGCGTTTTTATCTTAAATCTTATTTTTTCCTAAATTGTGAGTAGTAGTTTTCCAAACATTATGGCTCATGTATTCATAAAAATGTTTTTTTTCTTTTTTTTTTTTTGAGACAGAGTCTCACTCTGTCGCCACGTTGTAGTGCAGTGGCACCATTTCAGCTTACTGCAACCTCTGCCTCCCGAGTTCAAGGGGTTCTCCTGCCTCAGCCTTCTGAGTAGCTGGGATTACAGCTGCCTGCCAGCATGCCCGACTAATTTTTGTTTTTTTAGTAGAGATGGGGGTTTCACCATGTTGGTCAGGATGGTCTCAAACTCCTGACCTCAGGTGATCCACCCGCCTCAGCCTCCCAAAGTGCTGGGAATACAGATGTGAGCCACCACGCCCGGCCCATAAGAACAGTTTTAAAAAGAATATAGGCACCACCAATATTTGTGTACTATTCACTTATAAATGATGTAAATATAGTACTAAATTATATTAGTGTTTATGTCTTTAAAACAAAGCAGAAAACACTCCAAAAAATAAGAAAATAAGAACTAGCAAATATAACAGAAACATAAATCCTCATCTATTTCTCCTAGACCTCCTAGATCATTTTATGTACTGAAGCACTGTACACCAGGTATTTTTGAGAACACTGCCTAAGGGTGTGTTTATATTAGATTTTTCTGTGTTTGATTTGATTTAACCATCACAAAACTACATTTTTGAGCACTCTTTACTATAAAAAACTATTTTCACTTGGATTCGTTCCTTTATAATAATTGGCACTATTATTCAGAATGAATTCTAGTGTTCAATGCCTTGATTTCAGGACTTGGCTTTTACTTGCTGTATGTCAAACAGCAAACTATTTAACCTCTGTTCAGTGCCTGTAAAATGGAATAAGATTAGCATTTACATGATGGAGTTGTGAATAATAAATCAGCTAATACGTATGCAAAGTGCTTAGAACAGAACTTGGCACGTAGTAAATGCTGAAAACATACTGGTTTAATATTAGCATTATTATGTCCTTTTGTGCTGGTAGGAAAGTTTAGATATTTTTATTTCTTTAAAGTGAAAACAAGTTTGTTAGAGAATTAAAGAAACAAAAGAATGGCTACTCTTTAGGCAGAGCAGCTGGAGATGCTTTTCAAATAATTTAAAAAACAACGACTATGCATAAAGTGCCGGAATAGTATATGCATTGCACGCACTAAGTATATGCAATGATGTGAAGAATTTTCCCTGACATTAAAATGCCTTGTGATCAAAACCCATGAGGTCGCTGAGGACTTTTTGGTACTGTATTAAAGAAAAAGAGAGAATTATATAAACAGAAATCAGATAGATATTCCAAGCTAAAGAAATATTCCAAGCTAAAGCAATATTGACCAAATTGATAAAATAACAATAATGATACATCTCCAGGTACTCCACAGTCAAAAGCACTAACTACTGTGCTCAATACTTGGATGAGACAACCTCATCAGAAGACTAATATTTAAAATGCAAGAAAGCTATATATTTGATAGAGGACAAAACCCTGATTTGATTATCTAAGGTATCATATTGTCATATTTATCCACAAATATGTGCATATATTATGTATATATGAAAAATAGCATGGTGAGATAATGAGATTCTACATAATGAATTAACAGTGTTTTGTCTTCATCAAAAGATAATATTTTTGTCCAGAAATTCTTCAAATACAAAACTAACCATCTTTAATCATGCTAATTAGCATAAATTTAATGCATGGTGAACCTATTTGGGAATAAAGATAGCAAATAAATAATGTGTAAGTTTTATTAATTATTCTGAATTTTACATCTTATAGGGTATTATAATTTCATTGATCAATGAAGCAATCTTTGTTTTAACATCTAATTACAAATATTAGACAGTATATTTACTTTAGTTTGGCACCCTAGTATTTATAAAACTTTTTTATTAAATAGCTGCAATGTCAATGAATTAAATTTGAAAGATTTATGTCTATTAGCATCACATTCAAAATAGCAAACTGTCTGAAAAATTTAGAGTTAGAAAAAGATATCCTGTGTTTAATTTGATTATTATATTCTACTATTAGCTCAGTATACACTATCTTAGGAAAAGTACACATATATATAAAGTTTTTAATCTGAAATATTATACTGTAACATAATTGCATTTTGTGCCCAACAGAATTGCTTGTTCATTTGATAGAAAATTAATATCATTAAAATAAGTCCACTAAAATCATATATTTTGAGCTTCACTAAGTAATGCATATTGTATTATGTTGTATATTGTTTTCAGTATAATTATTTAGTAAACATGTGTATCTTCCTTGGTTGCTGGTTGGTATACTGTAGTATGCAAAGGTCATTTGTAAACTCATACTTTGCCATAGAATTCACATCTTTGTTTTAATATTACTATTGAAATGTGACTGGCTAAGTTGTTTTTTCCTTGCCTATGTGTGTATATATATTACAAGTCTAATACCTAATGTCACAATGTGGAACAACGGTACCAATGCAAAAGGATTTTTTTCAAAAATTTGGAAATTCTTAGTTTTATTTATATCATGAGATCTATTGTTAACATTATAATATTCATTGTTCAGCCATCCTTTCTACATAAATTAAAATAATGGGAAGATGTAGGTGCAAAGATTGTGGGTGAACATGGTGTATGTATGTGTGCATTTAATTTTTTTAAGCAAAGTAATACATATATGATTATAAGCCACGTAGTAAAGAAGAGCTTATAATTAAAACAGTTGCATCTCTTCTCTTCTTTATTCCCCCAGTTTTACTCCCCGGTTGTAAATATTATTACATCTTTAAGTTGTTTCTTCTGTTAATTTCCTTCCCAACTCTTGGTGATAAGTAAATATTTTAAATAAGGCCCAAAAGCATTTTGTCACTTTTAAATCTCAAAAAATGCTAACATTAAAATGGACCTAAGCTTTTCAGTAACAAGAAGATTTTGGCACAAATTATTAATCTCTTTTCTTTATTTCTGAAAGCAAGGAAGAAAAGCAGTATTAACTGGCAGTGTAATGGGTTGAACATAAATCTCAAAAATATCTGTTTTATAATTAAAAATAATTGTGTGTGCTGCAGCGAACTAAGTTCTGCAGTGTAATTAAACCTATTTAACATACATTAACTCTATAAGTAATTTGCATAAATTATTCTGCTTAACAATTTTAGTGTACGCTAGGGGATACTGTGATTTTTATCAATGCATTCTATTAACTGAATGGATAATGATACGGTTTTAAAAGTTGAGATGTAATTATAACCCCCATAGAAGCTCCAAATCAAGAGTGTTACAGGCTGTTGGAATAATTTGCCAAATTACAGGGAGAATTGTATATGTTGTTTTGAAAGCTGCATTTGAATCTTTTATACAAATTTTTGGCCAATGTCAGCTACAGATTTACATTTTTCTCAATGTTCCTTTTCAGATCTATTAGTTCACATGTTAGGCTTTTATTAAGAGAAATTGCATTATGCATAGAGTTCTATATAACTATTGTCATAATTTGTCCTACTGAAAAACACAGATACTGAATTTTGTGTGATACATCGTAACATAATAAAACTAGAGGCTGGAAATTTGAGTTCTTACTCTTGACTTGGACACTATCAGGCCAGTCACTCAGAGCAAGTTGGATTATCAATCCTGGCTTCAGTTTCTTTGCCTATGCAACACAATGTTATTGGACTTTAATAAAAATTTAGAAAGGGTATTTTAAGTGCATCACAAAACTCATCACAATTAGTTTTATATGCTACTCCATTTATTTTACTATATCAGACAATGTCATGCCATTGCTAGCCATTCTGCAGGCATGTCATTGTCTAGAAAAAAGACTTTAATCCACATAACATGTCACATTTTCTTTTGTTCCCTCTAACATTCTCCTTCTCTTCCACTTTGCAAAGGCAAAGTATTGGAAAGGACGTGGAGTTGTCAGAGAGTGTGAGAAAGAAGTCACGACATGGCATGCACCAGCTTTTCTCTTGTCCCAAGCAGCCAAGAAAATATTGCAGACCAGAAGTTTTCTAATATTTTGTTTTTTGAATCCCTTTAGATTCACAAAAATTATTGATGACCCCCCAAAAGCTTTATTTCGCACGGTTTTTATCTAATGATATTTACTGTATTAAATATTAAAATGAAGAGCTTTGAAAACATTTACATTTTGTTAACTGATAAAAGCAATCTCATTAAAGGGTCCTGTAAAATTTGTCATTAAGGCCAGGCGCGGTGGCTCACGCGTGTAATCCCAGCACTTTGGGAGGCCAAGACGGGCAGATCACGAGGTCAGGAGATCGAGGCCATCCTGGCCAACACGATGAAACCCCGTCTCTACTAAAAATACAAAAAAATTAGCCGGGTATGGTGGTAGGCGCCTGTAGTCCCAGCTACTTGGGAGGCTGAGGCAGGAGGATGGCATGAACCCGGGAGGCGGAGCTTGCAGTGAGCCGAGATGGAGCCACTGCACTCCAGCCTGGGCGATAGCGAGACTCCGTCTCAAAAACAAAACAAACAAACAAACAAAAAATTGTCATTAAGACCCCGTATTTTGAAAGTCAAAAAGTATTGAGAAGATTGGCATTGTTTGACATTAAAATTTCTATATTGTATGGCTTAACAGAAGACAGGTAGATTCTTCCATCTGCTTTCAATCTGATGTGGTATCTCATGTCATGGAGCTTCTTGAAATCTTCACTGTATACTCATAAGAGAAAAGAGTGAAAAATGCAAATAACCCCCTGGTGTTATCGAAATAGTTCGATGTCACAGATTTTCAGAAAGGGTTTTGTTCTCAGACCACAGTTTGTGAACCACCGATGTAGACAACGGTACAGGGGTAAGTTACAAAATGCTGTGCTTTGAGTAGCAGAGTGGACAGTTGGGTGTGGGGCAGGAAAAAAAGGGGCTGAAAGGCCAATCCCTAAACACAAGTAGCATGTATACAGTTGTGTCTACTATACACCTGAAATAAGCATTCAAAATGCACGGAGAGTCAGTAAAGAATCTGAATTAATTGATACCCATTTCTACTTGGAAAAGAAACAAAATTCTATGTCAAAATCTCTATTAAGAACACTTACTATTATATGATCGTTCATTAAGTTTTACCATTCCTGTTAGGTATTGAATAGTATTATACTATTTAAAAGAATAAAAGTCACCACTTTTACTAAAACTCATGATAAGGAACCAAGGTAAGCAAGAATTAAATACCTGCTCATATACCAATAAACTATACTGAGGAAGCAGAGATTAAGGAGAAAGAGCATGGAGACACGAGCAAGGCTCAGAGCAAATTAGATGGGCACACATATTTCTTCTATGCAGAGAACAAAAGAAAAAGTTATCTCTGATTATGCAAAAATGAAGGAAATGTATCATGGTTAAGATGTCAGCATTTTCACGTTCATGTTTTCAGTCCAGGACAGAATCTGGAGAATGGGGTCTTCTCCATCAACATATAGTCAGCAACTGCCACAGCTTAACTAATGAGATGCTTCAGGATCCACTGGTGGCTGATTTCATAAGAAAATTTGTACATAAGCCAAAGCTTGAGCTAATCGCTCAACAATCATACTCAGAAAAGAGAAACGTACTAGTGAAATGTTTATTTCACTACAATAACAGTAACAATTTCTCACACTTACATGGAGCTTATTATATGTCAGGCATTGCCCTGTGAACTTTGTGTATTTCGGCCCCATTGATCTTCCTAACAATCCTCTGACAGAGAAATTTTTTTTTTTTTTTCAGATGAGAGCTGAGGAAAAGAGCTTTTAAACCCAGGCAGTCTGGCTCCAGTGTATCAAAAGGAACTGAGCAATGACTGAATCTGGGCAAAGCTATACAACAAAAGAATATGTAGAAGGTTTTCTAAAAATTCAATGTCTAGAGAAGTCTACTTCTTGAAATTCTTACTCTTACACACGAATTTTCTCTACCTCTCTCAGAGCACAATCGAGTGATAACAGCTGGAGTAAAATAACTTTGTCAGCCCGGCGTGGTGGCTCACGCCTGGAATCCCAGCACTTTGGGAGGCCGAGGCTGGCAGATCACGAGGTCAGGAGATCGAGACCAGCCTGGCAAACATGATGAAACCCCGTCTCTATTAAAAATATAAAAATTAGCCAGGCATGGTGTCAATTGCCTGTAATCCCAGCTACTTAGGAGGCTGAGGCAGAAGAATCGCTTGAACCCGGGAGGTGGAGGTGGCAGTGAGCCGACATCGTGCCACTGCACTCCAGCTTGGGCGACAGAGTGAGACTTCATCTCAAAATAAATAAAAAAAATAAATAAATAACTTTGCCTAGTCTCTTCACCACTGTATCTTTAGAAGCCAGAACAATGACTAGTATAGAACAGGCTTTTAATAAATATTTTTGGAATAGAAGTCTGTTATTGATAATGTAAGTTTATATCAGAAATTCAGTGAAGTAGAGCTGGAAAGTGAGGTTCTTTGTTTAGTTTTGATTCTCCAGCAACTCTATTATCAATCTGTTGCTAATCTCTAGATTTCCTGATTTATTTTTTCTCAAATTTTAATATTTATACAACAAATTGTGAATCTTGTTAAAATGCAGATTATGAGTTGGAGGTTCTTGAATGAGGCCTGAGGTTCCACATTTTTAAGAAGTTCCCAGGTGAGGTCAAGGCTATTGGTCCAAGGACAACTCTTTGAGTATCAAAGTCTTAAAAGTAAATAATAGATATGACTTTCAGCTTTAAGTAAATCAAAATCACTTACAAGTTATAATAAGAAAGAGTAAATAAGCCCTCTGTGCATCAAGATTTCTTTACACACTTCCCTTCTTATTTTCACTGTCGCCATTATTTTAGGACAAACTGAAAAGTGACATTTCTCACTGCTACTGGAATTGTCACATGTGATGTTAAATTCTTCAAGCTCCACTTGGGGACATGCTGCAATGATTTGTCTGGATATTTCCAACTGTAAATGTTTTCTCTATGACCTTTTCTATGGATTAAACACAAATCAACACATATTTGACCATTTGAAAAGGCAAGCTATCTTACAGTTAAAATTAGAATGGAAAAATGCAAAATCATCCACGTCAACATTTTTTTGGATTCATTCATGATTCCAGGATTTCAATAGATAACCATTGTCCAAATAAACCAATAAAATGTGACCCCTTATGGGTTTTTTTGCAATGAAAAGGTCAGGCTTGATTCCATTCATTTCACACATGCAGATAGATGCTATGGAAAATTTTAAAGAAAGTAATCAGTATTTATTTAGCAAATACTGTTATGATATTTAATTGCTTCTGGACACTATTCTAAGTATTATAGGAATTTTTTTTGCTTCCCAGGCATAACTTCCCAATCAATATGTACTATTATTATTGCCTCCACATTTTCGGGTTTTTTTTGTTTTTTGTTTTTTGTTTTTTGAGATGGAGTCTTGCTCTGTTGCCCAGGCTGGAGTGCAGTGACGTGATCTCGGCTCACTACAAGCTCCCCCTCCCGGGTTCACGCCATTCTCCTACCTCAGCCTCCGGAGTAGCTGGGACTACAGGCACCCGCCACTATGCCCGGATAATTTTTTTTGTATTTTTAGTAGAGATAGGGTTTCACCGCGTTAGCCAGGATGGTCTCGATCTCCTGACCTCGTGATCCGCCTGTCTTGGCCTCCCAAAGTGCTGGGATTACAGGCATGAGCCACCACGCCCAGCCCATTACCTCCACGTTTTAGGTGACAAAGCCAAAGCACTGCAAAGTTAAATATGTCACCCAAGGTATAGCATCTATTTGATGGGCTAATCAAGGACTCTGGCTTCAGCATCTGTACTCTAACAGCCCTGACTTCACCACTATACAATCTATGCACGTAACAAAATTACACTTGTAACCCATATATTTATACAAATTTTAAAAATCTGTACTCCTAACTGCTGTACTCCAGGCTGCTTCTCTTTATGCATTTCTTAGAAAAATATATTTGAAATTTTCAAAGAGTTGAAATATTCTATCCAACTATATCTTTAATTAACCTCAAGAATCAGACTTCCTCCAGCAACTTACATGTCACAGATTGAATATCAACAAATAATTAAGATATAGAACAATCAGGCCTACAAAATTGCCAGGGAAGTGGGGCATGGTCTTTCTTCTCCATCATATCCCCTGGGTTCACATTAATTTTCACTGAGCATATTCTGCTATAATAAGCTAATCTATTATCTCTATTACCATACGATATCTATATTTTCGTAGCTCACTAAAATTTCAGAATTACATTTCCAATTGTGCATTAGACATCCCCACTTACCTCTGTACAATGGTAAGAGAAAGTAAACATATCAATCTCCTACAAAGATGTTCTTTGTCGAAATAAGCCAATAAGCGCTGTGCTGAATGATATTACCACCTGCTCATTAATTAGGAATCTCAGAGACATCTTAACAATTCTCTCTTTTTTTCTTTATTACATCAAAGTGTACCAACCAATATTAATTTTACCTCAGGCGAGACTACATTAGCTGAAGGACTCATCATCTCTTCTTTGGACTATTGTGGTACCTCCTGACTTTCTCATGGCTCCCAGTTCTCCAATTATTCTTTGATACTCTCCTCAGACAGGCTTTTTAAAACCACATACAGTCTTTCCACTTGCAGATTAAAAAAATGTTAAGTTGTCCACTCTGCTTATAGATTTAAGCCCAAACTACTTAGTAAGGCATACAAGGACATTGCTAACGTAACCCCTGACTATGTTTCCAGCCACAGTCCCACCTATTTCTCTTCCCAAGTAGCTACATCAGCTTCTCACTTCAACAAACCATGCCCTTTAAAATCTTCTTAGCACACACTTTTTTGTTCTGTCTAGAATATTCCTGTCCATATTTTCAGCTTGACAGTTTTTATTTATTCTTCAAGATGATTCTTTATACTTGAAGTATTTTCCTATTTCCTCAAGTAGAATGTACTTTATCACTGACTTTCTATTCTACTTTAAATGTATTTTCGGAGACACTCCAGATTATCGACTTCTAGCAGGCAAGGGATTCTCTCATAGTTTTTAGCACATAAGAGGAGCTCAGTCAACATTTACTGAATAAATAAATAAAAACAAACCATTAGGTTTAACCAATGGTTTTCTATTTTCTACTTCATAACTTTTGATATTGAAACAATAGTTCAATAGTTAATACTACAAATAATATTAATTATAATAAATAATAGGGCATTTTATCTCCCACATCGCTATGTCAATAATTTCTCCGATTTGGATGGAAAATATTTGTAGAAAGCACAGCAATGAGAGTAAATTATATTAATAGTTTCATAAATCCCCAAAAGATCCTCTACTCTGTTTCCATAGTCATGCCTTTCCAGAGGGGAGAATAAACTAAACAGTCAAATGCAGAATGGTGTAGGCTGTTGACTGCCAAGAGAAAGGAAAAGCCATTCATGTTGAGTTCAACATAGATTTCATTATCAGGAATGTGCTAAAAAACACTGTCACTGCTGTGGTCCCAATGTAGGTGGTTTGTCTGACATGTGGGAGGCTCATCTTTGGTTGAAACATGCTGTAGTGCTGCTGATATATGGCTCTGCGATGTATGCTTCCCTATGCCATCTGTAAATACAGGTGGTTCCTGCTTTATGCCATGATCTCTTTCTGGAAACCCAACTGGAGAGAAAACAATAGGAAACATTATTTTCTGTACATTCACATAAACTGCTATGTATACAGAATACGGAAGGCTCATAAAGGTGAGAAAGTTTGCAGTTATCATTTTGACCTCTAGATGGTGATGCTGCTCTGGTTTGACATTTGCACTATAACTCACATTGCTGGAGCTGCACTAGATTGTTGTTCCCAGGACAGCCAAAAACTGTGGAATGAGCACACTATACCAGACAAAGTGGATCTTGAGATAAGCAAAATATAGAGATGTAAAGCAGTGAATGGTTATACTTAAGACTAAATAGAACTTTTACTGATGTATGTAGACTCACAACATAAAATTATCATATTTGGTATTTTGGCTATTTTTATAATTATAATCATGGGAATTCTAATTGTGAAATACATCTGAAAGTAGATGAGTGATGTAATGAACCTCCATTTGCTCACAACTCAGCTTAAGCAATTATCAAGACACAACCTATCTTGTTCATATTTATTGCCACGTACTTGCTCCATGTTTTGATGCCACATACATACGTACACTAAAAAAACTCATAATTCTCCTTGACAAAACTGACTTTGTGAAAACATTTTACTTGAAATCAATCTTTGAAGAGAAGACTACGAGTATAGACTATTAATTTTTGAAAAGAACACCAGGATAATGATTAGGAAGAAGGAAGTTTCTTGGCTTTATTTCATGACCTGGGTGGTGAATACATGGGTGGGTTTGCTTTGCTGTAATTCACCTAGACTTATAACTTGTGTACTTTTCTGTATACATAGATTATTTTCACAAAAGAAAAAAGAAACAGAGAAACATCAAAAAAAAAAAGGACCTGTGCCTTATATATCCTGTCCTCTTGATAGATACAGGTTTACAATGTAGAGTAGCTATTCCTTATTGAAAAATGGAATCACTTAAGAGTAATGACAAAAATGTATTTAACTTGCAAGTTAAGAGAGAAATTAAGGAGAAAATTCAATTGTGCCAAAGCCTTCCACTGTCTTTCTTACCTAAAGGGTAACGAAGAAATCCTTGGTGTTTACCTTAAGAAACCGTCTTAAGAGCTCAAGTTATCTTGACCTTTCTTTAAATGGAAGATATAATAATCATAAAAGGAAGAGTTCTGCCCACTTCCTTGCCTGCCTCTTTACCTACTGTGTTACCCTTTGAGCCAACCACTGCCACTGGGTTGGTTTGCAGCTTTGTGGGGATACAAGGAACACAAACACTTGAGTAAAATAATGTTGAAAGTTTCACGTCCTGGAAGCCCAATGGGGAAATAAATAACAAGCCAAAAGCAAAATAAAAGTGCAATGATTGTAAAAGTAAAAAGAATTAAAGGAGATAAGTCAATATGAATAAAAGTGAAAAATGAGAAGGCAGGGAGAAGAGAGTATGTAAGAAGCTGTTCTCACTTGCCACAGATGCCTTTCTTTACTACTCCATTGATTCTCCTCTCCTCTAAGCTCTTAGAGTGTTCAAAGTGTTATTTTATGTCAAGAAAGGCAAAATGGGATATAGACAGTATCTACTCTAAATTCAGACAATGCTTGATTGGAACTTGTAGGAAAGTACTTTACCTCCTTGTGTTTTAGCTCCCATAGCTATAAAAAAGGGTTAAGAAAATCTGCTTTACAGGCATATTTCACTTATTAGAGACAAAATATATCAGCACATTGTTGGTAATCAATGAGTAACAGCCATTATTGTTATTATTAATTACTATCATTTTTATGTTTGTTGTATTATCTAACTTATATCTAATAGTATTAGATATAAGCTAGGGCTATAGCAGGTGTTTTCAACCATAGACAAGCATAATTTGAGTGTAAGCAGAGACAGCCTTAGGGGCTATATGTGCTGCCTTTGACAACATATTGGTAAGTTGTCTTTAAAATATGTAAGACAAAAATGATGAGTTTTCCTCTTTATATGTTGTTTTCAGTAGTGTATGTTACTGATATTCACTAATTTTACAATTTACTTAGAAAAAAAGAGAGTAAAGGTAATACAAAAAGAAGTTATCTAACTCATAGATAGAAGACCTACAATGTCTTCTAAAGATATCTAATGAAAGACTTAGAAATGGATTTTCTTTTCTAGAGACAGTGATGACACCTTACTTGTCCTTCTATTTTTGTCCTAAATTCACCTACTGAAATGAAATAGCACATGATGGATAGTAAATAATACCTCTCACCCTTCTCAGGAATACATTCAATGCAATGGATTTTGTTTAAATCGATAAATTAGAGGTGTTTATTTGAAAGCAATGTCATTAAAGTAATAGAGTTTTAATGCAGGATACAGAAATATTAGAAAGAATACAGAGCATTGTAATTGAGTAATTTTAGGAAATTTCTGTCCTTTTAAAGGTAGGCTGTGATTACTAGATATTCATCTCACTTATGGGAAGGAACTAAAAAGACTTATGATCAAGTCTAGCATAATCTTTTCTTAAACATATGATGATGTTAATATTACAAAACTCAGCCTGGGCATAATTAGACCTATTTTGGAATGGTAATGGAAAGACATATGGCAAATCATGATACAAAAATTTGCTGATTCATAGAAGGACCTTTCATCAACATTTTTACTTAACTAAATTAGTGATTTTCTTGAGCTTAAAAAAATTAAGTAGCCAGAGGATATGATTAAGCAGCAAAACACACAGGACAGAGCTATTTTACCCATTTTAATGGCTTCAGTCATATCTGTTCTGGGGAATATGTGTTTTTTTAATTATGTTTGATAAAATCAAGCAAAACAAAAACACAGTACCAAGTGTCTCAACTTAGGCATGCACCATGGTTTAAAAAATTGTGCTAAATTTGAAGTCAAAAGATGTATAGACTAGTTCTTGTTTCTCCATTTACTAGCTAATAAAACTTATGCAAATTATTTTTCCTCTTAGGGTCCATTTATTTAATGATAAAATATGGAGTTTAGACCTTGGCAAATACTTTCTAAAATTCTTAGCAGTTTTAACAGTTCAAGATGCCATTATCCTTTATTTTCTATTCAATTAGCACATTGCATCTATTTTCCCAAAAGATCAAACATGAAATGACAGGTGTGCTTCAATTCTCATAGCCAGGCATCTAGTGTTCTTGTCCTGGTGGTGTGGTGGTAATGGTGGGGACAGAGTGGAGACAGTAATGAGAGAACAAAGAAAGTAGGTGAGAGAGCTGAGTGTATCTATACGAACAGCCACAATTGTAATAGCAAGTACCTAAACACAACTTTGAAAGCCAAGTGTTTTCTAGTATGTATAAGAATGAGGCTAGTGGAAATGAAACCAGATGATTTTTAAAGAAATACCCTAAAAGGAAAAAATTCCTCTTCTAACTATCAGCCCATTGAATTTGGTTCTTCTAAGTAATAATTGCTGACTGCTGCCTAGTCGCCCCATTCTCTTTTTCTATACACTGAATATTTCACAAGACTGAAGGTTTCTGGATCAGACAGTAAGTCTTGAAAGCTAATCTTCAATACTTTCCAAAAGAATAACATTAAGTGAGCTACACAGCACATTAGAATTTTTTAATGAATAAAAAATACCTATCTCTCGGTTAAGTTTTAAGAAAGCATAAATAGCATGTCATATTAAATAGTAACATAGTGTCAAAAAAAGAACAATAATGAGAACAAGTAGTGAGCTTGTACTTAATTATGTGCGAGGCATTGTCCTAATACTATACATATATTATTTCATCAAACTGTCATAGCAATATTATCATGCAGGCACTATTATTATCCCTTTTCTACAGATGTTGAAACTGGGACAGAGAAAGATCCAGTACATTGAATGAGGTCTTACAGCTCACAATGGAACAAAGACTGAAACAAGAGACTTGAACCATCACTTATTTGATGGTTTGCTTAGCAGTAGGATGTTGTTAAGCCACATATTTGAGAACATTATTTATTTTCACAGTCCTTATGTTGAAAAGCCTCACTTATCTTTTTCTTCTCATTAAAAATGTAGTGAATGTAATCAGTGAAAGGAAGTATTAGAACGCGTGTTCACAAGCAAGACTCTTAACTGTGCTTTACTAAAATTTTCAGCTGAAGAGTGACTGCATTAATTTAATTTTCAGCGGAAGACTCTAACGCTGTGAAATATTTTCCTTTCTTGGGGCTATTCTATTTTTAGAGTAAGAATTCTCTGACATAGTACAATACTTACTGTTTCATGTCAACCTGAAAATCAAACGGTTCTATACTAAACTTCTACATGTTTGGCCTTGGGAAACATTTATGTAGAATTTTGAAATACCTTGAAATTGAATTAATCAAATCAAAAATTAAATGAAAATACAGTTTGAATTGAAGTCTTTCTATGAAATTTCTGCAGACAGAATATTTTACTCATCTAAATATATTTAGAAATCTTCAAAAGTATACTATGCTTAAATAATATTTCATAATTAAGAAGCTAGAATTTTTTCTTAAATATTAAAAAATTCTACCTACATGCATCCCTTTTTAAATTAGTCTGAAAGGTCAGTTTGATGGTCTCATTTCCTACCTAATGCTGTCTTTGATAAAAGATCTCTTCTCTCCTGAGATCACAGATGCAGACATATAATGAGTTTCTCTCTGATCAATAATCCTCACCCATGGTCTGAGTGAGTGTTCAGAGGAGTTAAGCATGTGATCTTTGCCTGAAGTATTTCTGTTTGATGGAATTGGCAGAGAATATGCCTCTTTTCAAAATGATTTTAATATTTTTCTCAGAATAAAATAGGTAAATTTAAAATTTAAAGTTATAATGAAAAGCATTAGTTTCCCTATCCAACCAAATTCATGCTTCTCAGTGATCATATTTTTCAACACTTTCAGCTTTTTTCTATTATTATATATCTCCATTTTTCTAAATTATAGGCTTATGCTCTTATTTTAAAATTTTGAATGTTAGATATTGTCCACTGAAGACAATATGAATGATATATATTTAAATATCTTAGTCTCTCATCCACACATACTTGCTGTCTTCCATTCAACCAATATAATATAGTGACATAACCAGTTGCCACCGAGGGTTTATGCTAGTATCGTTGGCTATATAACTGAGTTGAACTGCATATTAGTATCATGTTTATTTCCTTGTACAACTTTTTCCTCACTGTTTTGCTCTATTTTTACATCTTACTTTTAAAATTAATATTGTCACAAACCTTTTGACACCATTTAAAATGATATCTGGTATTAGCCACCAGAGCACTTTGTCCTCCTGCTCCAAACTGAACAAGTTATTTATCTGTCTGTTGAGTCCTCTTCAGAATTCCAGTTATCATTATCTTGGAAACTTCTTCTCTTTTCTCCTGTAATGAATATTCAATTCCCTTAATCCAACTCTCCCTCTTGTCACACTACTCCATTTTGGTGGAGATCATCTCAGAACATCTTCCTGACAAATATACACATGAAGTAAATGTGCACATTTGGAAATATAGCATAAAGGAAATTGATCATTTACATGATTAGAAAGTTGGCTGAGCATATAAATTTAGTATAGAAACCATTTTCTTGGAATATTTTGGGAGCATATGGTGTATGTCTCAGAATTACATACCTACTGCCTTGTACCTCTCACTGTTGCTGGTAAAACAGCTGATTGCATTTTCATTCTCATTCCTGTTATGTGATCTACTCTAACTCTTAGGTCATGGAAATGACCCAACTACTTCTTAGTTGAAAGATGTGATGCTAATGGCTAACAGCTATTTATCAACCACATGCACAGTGGGGAGTAGGGCACAGACAAAGGAGTTTGGAATCCAATAATGGTAGGAGAAAATTGGGCCAACACAAAGTCAGAGCAAGTGCTGAAAATAGAAAGAAAGAAGGAGAAAGAGAATAATTTTTAAAACAGACTTTAGTACAATACAGTTTTCTTTTCATTTTGAAATTCATTAATAACTGCTTTATTAAAATGACCTCCCTTCCTCTCCTTTAGATTTCCACATATACTTATTAGTAATATGCAATTATATGATAAATTATTCATATCAATGCCCTCTGTTTTGTTGTTTGCATTATTTGACAGGTTTTGAGTAGGTTGTAAAGGTGCCACGTGCCTTTGTGTTTCTGATTGGTATTCCTTTTGTTCCTGGAAGTTTTTGCTTAGATATTTTTGTCATGTAATTCAGGACTTTGGATAGTCAATGACACATATCTGGATTGTAGCTCATACCACTTGTTAGTAAAAGAGTGCCACCTTGTTCCTGTTTGGCTTGAATTCTTACCTTAAATTTTACTTTGTCTGCCATTAACACTTTTCATACCCATGACATTTTCTATTACCTTTGCATTGCTGCCTTTCCTTTTACTCTAAACTTTTACATATTCCATTACGTCCTAGAGCCTCCATCAGTGCCTGGCTCATGGTGAGTACATAGTGAGTATGTTACAAAATGGATAACTTGTAAGTTCAGTCGCTTCATGAGTTTGCAATTAACTAGCGTTCTTGTTAATGTTTATATGCACAAAATCTCATTACAAAGTGTGACTAGCTTTTAGGCCTAAAGGTGGAACTAAAAGTATGCAAAATATTTGTTTTTATACATTATTATTATTATTATTATTATTATTATTATTGAGATGTAGTCTTGCTCTATCACCCAGGCTGGAGTGCAGTGGTGCGATCTTGGCTTCTGAGTTCAAGCAATTCTCCTGCCTCAGCCTCCTGAGTAGCTGGGGTTATAGTCACCCACCACCATGCCCAGCTAATTTTTGTATTTTTAGTAGAGACAGGGTTTCACCATGTCAACCACACTGGTCTCAAACTCCTGACCTCAAGTGATCCGCCAGCCTTGGCCTCCCAAAGTGCTAGGATTACGGCTTGAGTCACTGTGCCCGGCCTGTCTTTATACTTAAAAAAAAAAAAAAATTGATGAAGTTTACAAAAATTCAACATAAAGCATAATATATCTAATGGGTTAAAAGTGAGGTTAATCTATTCAGACTGTGAGTAAAACCAATAAAAGTAATCAAATTTATAGAGTCAAATAAAAAATGTCATTGCCTGAACTGATCTGAATTTAGCCTCTACTCAAAACCTATTTATGTTTTCAAGTAACTTTCCTTGTTCTCTATACTTGGACAGTTCTTGGAATCTAACGTTCAGATTATTTTGTATTTGAATACAACTTAACTTTCAGTATATGAGCTTTGTTGGCCTCACTTATATATTTATTCATCATTAATTGAATCATCACCTTGTGAAACAGCATACAAGTGTTTGAAATAAGTAGCTAGAACTGGACACTGGATCATTAGTTAAGCTAATGCCCTTCAATAACTGTGTGAAGTCAAACGAAAATAGAAAATTGTGTCTCTTATTGCAGGAACCTGAGCCTTTTCCCCAGCTATAGTCACCTTGATGATCTTTGCCTCAATTTCTCCTTTTTCACTCTTTCTCCTTCCAATATCTGTTCTTCTTACCTTTCTTGAGACATACCACCTTTATGCCTTGCCATATTTCTCAGTTTGTGTAAAAATTAGAAGATTTGTCAATACCAAACCCATGTTTCAACATGTCAACAATTAGCTGGAGCTTAGCAGCTGCTGACTCCTGAAGCCAAAAACTACACTCTTCATTTTACCATATTTTATTCCCTATCCACTTCATTTATTTACATTATCATCATGTTCCTTTAGGTTGTTGAGTTCACATCAATCACAGGCATATCTACCTGGTTAGTGTTTGGTCAGATCATCCCCCGAAATATTTGTTTATATCAACATTTTCAGGCCTTAATTTAGTACAAATACTTTGCATGCCTCTTTAGCTGTGAGATAGATAAAGTAGTTATGTATAAGTTATGTATAAGTAGGAATCCTTAGGAAAGCCCTTTTGAGGGTCCTCTTTGCAAATACCAACATAGTTATTAGTTATTAAAAAATTTCCCTTTCTGGTCATCAAAATGACTCTTGAATTGGTTGATGCTATAGGCCTTAATGCATAAACAAGTAGAGGCAATTGTGTCAAAATACAGAAGTTTGAATTTGCAGGCAGGTGCAATGTAAGAATTATAATTGTATTTGATTTAAGTGATAGTGCATTATCTAGGGGTTAAATGTGCATATAAATATTTGGCTGCTCTTGATAAACACCATAACTAGTCCAGTTGGCTCTTCCCTTGATACTCTTTCAGGGAAAGGCTAATGCAAAACGACAAGCACTCTGGTCCGTGCTTGTTCTTTTCCACCCGCCAGAACTTGCCCACGGAATAACTGTCTCTTTCCTGATCATAGGAGCCACACTCAGATGCCTCAGGAACCCACAGATCATCAGATTAATATATGAATTGGAATTGAATTGGAGAACCTAATCCTGCCTACGTTTAGTGTCCTCTCCCTTCATTTTAAAAGAAGTGGGAGGTGGTAATATGAAGCGTGATGCAGTTTTCCACACATTTGCTAGCTCCATGTTCTCTGTGATTGGAAAGGACCCACTTGATTAGAAAAAAATGAACCTCTTCTAATCTATAAGTAAAGTATCCCTCTTCTGTAATCAGTTAATTTTGGCGGGGGCGATATATATGACTACTTGAAAACAGTACTGATGTAATTTGTGACCTCTCACTAAACAGTCATTAAAAATTTCAAATTTGAAAATTCACCCTATGCTCAATACTTTGGAACTGCAGTGAAACATTGGGTTACAGCAGCATGGGATATTTATTTCATATAATTGTATTGGACTATGGAAACATAGAAAAACTAGATAAAACATCTTTGAATTATTGTTAACTACAGGTTTATAGAACTGGGTTGCTTATATTAGAATAGGTTCTTTATGTAAATTGGCTGGATCAATAAGCAAGGTTCAAAGAATTTGAAAAAAATAGACAATTTACTTTTTCCACATGGCAACATAGATATTTCCAGACCACTTCTTACTGGGGCAAGTAACTACATTTCTAAGTAGAGGCTTGTACTTGCATTATCATGTTGCTCGACCAAGGTGATTTGTATGCTTAAAATTATATCCAGAATGCTTTGGGGGATAATTCTATGCATGCAGAACTGGATCTATTTTAAAACTATAAGTCTGATCCTTTTATTTCTTTTTACTGTCTACATTATTATGTGCATTTCTGGTTCAATTTCCCAAGTTACAAGGTACCTTCATGTCCTCTGAATTTAATAACCCTGAGACTACCTAATTGTCATTTCAGCCTCTTTATAGAAAGTGAGAAGATATCTGAAATGTATTTTTAAATATTCTTTAATCAGACATGTGATGAATCCCAAAGCAAAACCATGTTAGTATGTTCATCTTTGCTAATCAGATTCCCTTGGAAATAACAAACAGAATAGTTCAGTAATTTAAAAACTGGCACATTATTGCTTTAATAGGAACTGTGAATATTTTATCACCATAATCCCCAATGAATAATTCTGCTTTGTTACTTTCCCTTTGAGGAGAAGAGTACTTGAAGTTATGATATGTGGTGATAGAATATCTGGAAAACCTTTGAGATTCTTTACCAAGTGACTCTGAAAATCTTGAGTATTCTCTTCAGAATAAGAGATAGTGTTCACAATGTGGAGCAATTATTTGTCAAATTTTTCTAAATATTGAGATTAGCTTATCGTGCCCTATTTTGAATTTGCATTTATCCTTTCATTTGTTTCAAATCTGTTGCATATTAACTAGCTTTCTTTTAAGTCTCTAGGATTTCTTCATTAACATAGTATCTTTGCCTTTTGTTATAATGTCATACACTCTTATTCACACGATATTTTTATCAAAGATATTTTACTGACTTGCCTATTCTGTGTAAGGGACTATGGCTGAGAAAGTGTTGTTCACCTCATATTTAATGTACTTCCCTGCATTTTTCAGAATACTTTGTAATTAGGTAAAGGTTATGAGACTAGTTACTATTGATGTGTGATGAGCCAAAATGAATGATGTCATTTCTTATCAGGTATTATTAATTGCTGATATGCTACCTGTTTTTTTTTCTGTTTCCTGCTGCATTACCTTGGAAACTTTGGATCTGAACAGTGCAGCTACTGTGGACTATCCTGTTCAATAAAGAAACTGTTATGTACAGCATAAGAAAACTAGAGCAAAGGAAAAATTATAGAACAAATATGGTTATTTAAGAAATAATATTAATATATTAAATGCATGCCTTGATATTCTGCTTGCCTTCTAGAGGGGCCTCAAAATTCATTCTAAATTTGTAAGTAGTAAAAATGTATAAAAAGGAAACATAACTGGTTACTTGCTTTATCTATAAGATAAAAATAACCAGTTGATTGGAGGAAAGCAATTATTACTGGAATTAAGACAGGCAGAAAATCATCCCCCTATCTCATAGACAGGGTATCATGATCTAAATGAACCTATTTATTCTTCAATGCTATTTAAATACAGAGCCATGTAATTTCGCAGTCAGAGAAGATAATTCTAAAATTTATTTGGTTATATAAATCCTCAAAGCACATGACTCTTTAGGTTATGTTTTTATTTTTTAATTTTATTTTTTGTGGGTACATAGGAAGTGTATACTTATGAGGTACATGAGATGTTTTGATACAGATATGCAATGTGTAATAGTCGCATCATGTAAAATAGAGTATGTAACCCTTCAAGCATTTATCCTTTGTGTTATAAACAATCCAATTATAGTCTTTTAGTGACTTTTAAATGTACAATTAAATTGTTATTGACTATAGTCACCCTGTAGTGCTATCAAATACTAGGTCTTACTCATTCTTTTTATTTTATTTGTACCCATTAACCATCCCCCCCTTCCACCCACCCCCTATTACCCTTTCCAGCCGCTGGTAACCATCCTTCTACTATCCATGGCTGTAAGTTCAATTATTTTCATTTTTAGATCCCACAAATAAGTGAGAAATGTGATGTTTGTCTTTCTGTGCCTGGCTTATTTCACTTAGCATAATGATCTCCAATTCCATCCATGTTGTTGCAAATGACAGGATCTCATTCTTTTTATGGATGAATAGCACTCCATTATGTATAAGTACCACATTTTCTTTTATTATTATTATTATACTTAAGTTCTAGGGTACACGAGCACAATGTGCAGTTTTGTTACATATGTATACATGTGCCATGTTGGTGTGTTGCACCCATTAACTCGTCATTTATATTAGGTATATCTCCTAATGCTATCCCTCCCCTCTCCCCCCATCCCCCAACAGGCCCCGGTGTGTAATGTCCCCCTTCCTGTGTCCAAGTGTTCTCATTGTTCAATTCCCACCTATGAGTGAGAACAGGCAATGTTTGTTTTTTTTTGTCCTTGCAATAGTTTGCTGAGAATGATGGTTTCCAGCTTCACCCATGTCCCTACAAAGGACATGAATTCATCATTTTTTATGGCTGCATAGTATTCCATGATGTATATGTGCCAAGAATGGCGATCATTAAAAAGTCAGGGAACAACAGGTGCTGGAGAGGATATGGAGAAATAGGAACACTTGTATACTGTTGGTGGGACTGCAAACTGGTTCAACCATTGTGGAAGTACCACATTTTCTTTATCCATTCATCTACTGATGGGCACTTAGGTTGTTTTCAATTTTGGCTACTGTGAACAGTGCTGCAGCAAACATGGAAGTGCAGAGATCTCATCGATACACTGATTTCATTTCTTTTGGGTGTATATGTGGGAGTGGGATTGTTGGATCATATGGTAGCTCTATTTTGAGTTTTTTTGAGGACCCTCCAAATTGTTCTCCATAGTGGTCGTATTAATTTACATCCCCGCTAACAGCATATGAGGGTTCCCTTTTCTCCACATCCTCTCCAGCATTTGTTATTACAGCCTGTCTTATGGATATAAGCATTTTAAATGGAGAGAGATGATGTATTATTGCAGTTTTGATTTGCATTTCTCTGATGATCAATGATGGTGAACACCTTTTCATATGCCTGCTTCTTATATGTTCTGGTTATTTATCTCTTGTCTGATGAGCAGGTTGAAAATATAGTTTCCAGTTCTGTGGGTTGTCTCTTTACTTTGTTAATGGTCTCCTCGGCTGCACAGAAGCTTTTAACTTAATGTGATCCCTTCTTTCCATTTTTGCTTAGGTTGTCTGGGCTTGTAGGGTATTGCTCAAAAAATTTTGCCCAGATCAATGTTCTGGAAGTTTTCCACAATGTTTAATTGTAGTAGTTTTATAGTTTGAGGTCTTAAGTTTAAGTCTTTAATCCATTTTGATTTCTGTATAGGGTGAGAGATAGTAGACCCCTATCTCTAGTTTCATTCTTCTGCATGTGAATACCCAGTTTTCCAAGAATCATTTATTGAAGAGACTGTCTTTCCCCTCAGTATGTTATTGGAACCTATATCAAAAATGAGTTCACCATAGGTATATGGACTTGTTTCTGGGTTCTCTATTTTGTTCCGTTGGTCTATGTGTCTGTTTTTATTCCAGTGCCATGCTGTTTTGGTTAGTATAGCTGTGTATTATAATTTGAAGTCAGGTAATGTGAATCCCCTGGTTTTGTACCTTTTGCATAGAATAGTTTTGGCTATTCTGTGTCTTTTGTGGTTCCATATAAATTGAAGAATTTTATTTTCTATTTCTGTGAAGAATGTCATTGGTATTTTAATAGGGATTGTATTGAATCTGTAGATGACTTTGGGTAGTACGGACATTTTAATAATATTGATTCTTCCAGTTCATGAACATGGAATAGCTCTCCATTTTTTGGTGTCCTCTTCAATTTCTTTCCTTGGTGTTTTATAGTTTTCATTATAGAGATCTTTCACTTCTTTGGTTAAGTTAATTCCAAAGTATTTAATTTTATTTCTGGTACTGTAAATGGCATTCCTTTTTATATTTCTTTTTTCAGATCAGTCACTGTTGGCATAGAGAAATGCTACTGATTTTTTTAAATTTTACTATTATTATACTTTAAGTTTTAGGGTACATGTGCACAATCCTGCAAATTTAAAGGATTTGTTTGTTAGTTCTAATAGTTTTTTTTTTGTGTGTGTGTGTGTAGTCATTAGGTTTTTCCAAATATAAGATCATATCATCTACAAACAAGGATAATTCTACTTCTTCCTTTCCAATTTAGATGACCTTTATTTCTTTTTCTTGTCTGATTGCTCTAGCTGGGAGTTCCTGTATTATGTTGAGTAACAATGGTAAAAGTTAGCATCCTTGGTGCATTCCAGATCTTAGAGGAAAGGCTTACAAAATGGATAATTCCTGAGGTTCATTTAGGTCAGAATTTATTTTTACTTATTCCATATGAATTTTTCAACATCACGCAAATACTCCAACATTTAAATGTACTATATTACTAGCATGAAATTCTACTGTATTTAAAGAAATACATTTTTATGTCTAGTCATTTGTATTCTGTTAAAAAGTATAACAGTTCAAAAAGAATAAAAAAAAAAAGAATATTTCCTTAAAAAGTATAAGTAAAAATTTCTGCATTAGTTTGATGGTTGTGCCTTAAAACCTTTATGTCTTTCTAACTTATTTATGATCAAAAATATTAGAGAAACATAATGTAGTTTGAACTATGTGGTACATTTCTCACAAATGTGTGTAGAGATTACCAAATATCTGAGTGTTGTTATAGATAACATATTTTGTCTGATTCTTTTTTTGTTAATGTATTTTATTCCTATTTATATACTCAAAATCTTGGTAGAAAATCTAAGACTATTCATTGTTGTTTATATTTTCTTTTTTATCTTTAGAGATGAGGTCTTACTCTGTTGCCCAGGCTAGCAGGCTAGAATGCGGTGGCACAAGCATTACTCACAGCAAGCTGGAAATGCTGGCCTCAAGCGATCCTCCTGCCTCAGTCATCAGAGTGGCTGAGAATACAGGCAGGAGCCACTCAACTCTTTCTTTCTTTCTTTTGATAAAGCTATTTTGCCAATTTGATTTCTAATTAACGTTCAAAGAGAACCAAAAAGAAACACATAGAGATGTTGCATTTCTTGAAAGCATAATATCAAAAAGGAAAACGCTGTCTTTCCTAAAACGCTTTGCTATGCAAACTTAAAATTTCATGGACGTTCTTTGGAAATCAATGACCCATGAGAGCAAAACATGTACAATGCATTATGGGTCAATACAAATCTTAAGAATAAAATATGAGAGTAAGATAGTTTTGAATATGATTTTCAATTGCATTTGTATCTTTTGAAATTTTAGGAATGATATATTTAGCTTCTTTGCATCAGAAAGGTTTATTTAGCAGGCCTCTAAAAACTAAACACATATCATAGTACCCTTCACTAATCAGCAAAATGTGTCTTTACTACCACATGACTGAAACAAAAAGTGCCATCATGTGTCCCACAGTTTTTATTCAAAAGGAAGGTACTGTTTACCAATTTACCTTAGGCATTTTATAAAATTGAGGCATTAGTGGAGTATTCTGAAGTCCGCGGAACAAAATCCACTAGTAATTGTGAAAAACGTTTGTAAATTGAAATATGAACATAAGCATAGAAAAATTATTTCTGCAAACCTTGTCATCCCAGCTCAAATAAATATCACAACAAATTTCCATTTTTTTCCTAGTTTGATACCTAGATATTCTGTGCCATGTATATTTGAGTTCAATTGTGATTAGTCGATTATGCTATGATCAGAATAGTTTTATCATCTTTACCAGTTTGAAAAATGCACTTCACACATTGAAAATAGTTTTTCACAGGTATATTTCACACTTAGACAGTTACTCCAAAGAGAATTGACATATGGTAGTGATATTTTAAAATCCACAGGCTGCTTAGAATGGAGAGAGATTAGTAGGACGTTCAACTCAGTAATCATAGACTATTAATTCAACTAAAATATAAAATAATTAAAATATAAGACCCCCCAAAAAAGACAAAAAGTAACCCAAACCCTGTATTATTTTTTAAATGCTCCCAATTATACATCATGGATGATTACTCATTTAGTATCTTTTTCTTTTTTTATTATTTTCTGACCACACATCGCCTTTACAAATTTTATCTTTTCTTTAGTTGTGAAGTAGTTTTCTACTTAAACTGCCACGATTTCTTAAGTATTTTAGTTGCCTAGGAAACATACAAAGGTTTTGCTGCAATAGCAGGAATTCATTTAACCACCAAATTCCCTCTGTAAGCCAGATTCATCATTTCTATATTGCAGAAGCCTTCAGCGGAGCACTTGACTGCAGCCAACTGGCTTGTTACCATATCACGCTTTCAATAGAGTGAAATGGGTCAAACAGATTTTCAGAGATCTTTTTTTTTTTTAATTTAAAAATTGCATAATGTTTTAAATGCATATCTTTTTTTTTATTATACTTTAAGTTTTAGGGTACATGTGCACATTGTGCAGGTTAGTTACATATGCATACATGCGCCATGCTGGTGCGCTGCACCCACTAACTCGTCATCTAGCATTAGGTATATCTCCCAATGCTATCCCTCCCCCCTCCCCCCTCCCCACTACAGTCCCCAGAGTGTGATATTCCCTTTCCTGTGTCCATGTGATCTCATTGTTCAATTCCCACCTATGAGTGAGAATATGCGGTGTTTGGTTTTTTGTTCTTGCGATAGCTTACTGAGAATGATGGTTTCCAGTTTCATCCATGTCCCTACAAAGGACATGATTTTCAGAGATCTTTAAGCACAGAGTTATGGTCCTCCCAAAATGATTCAGAGTATCATTTCCTTGACATTCATGGTCCCACAGACCAAGCATCTATTTTGTTTCTGTTAGTCTAACCTGTTATCTGGCTACAAAAGCAAACATTAGCACTGGAGAGGGATCACTTTATTCTCTCTCTTTTCGAAGGACATAACTCTTTCAGGAAACGAGGATGTAGTTTATCACATACAAAGTTATCTACAGATTTTTTGGCTCTGTGTGACTTTTGTATATTATATTTGTGTAGCACTAGTGTGGAGGAAAATAATATTATGTCATACATAATGGCTTATTATAACTGCTAGGTATTTCACCAGTGGCATTATTGGAGGATAACTTAATCTCTGTAGCTCTCAGTTTTCCCAATGTAAAAAGTGATAATAGTAATATCTAAACCCAAAGTTTATTGTAATATATTTAATTTATATGAAATTATCTCTTTTATTTCTTATAACAGGGAATAGTTCTACCATCTTCCCAGTTCACAAGTAAGAAAACTGAATCTTTCTTACATCTTACTTCTTATTCTTCAAATCCAGTAAGTCATCTAATGTCTGCAATTCACTGTCATTGCTATTTCCAAAACTGGTACTTATTTGGTATTAAAGTCTGAGGTTGGACTGCTTTAATTCTCAACAGTGATACCAAACTGATCTTTCTAATACATAATAGCTGACTCTGTCATTTAATTTCAGTAACTCCACATGAAACTTCAGATTTCTAATATAGGCATTTAAAGCCTTTCTTTTTCAAACTCTTGTTTGTGTTCTTCTTCTTATGAGTTGACAAATAAACACATATCAATCTAGCTTATTAAATTATTTCTAGTTATCTTTATATTTTGTGCTTTACTTTTCACTCCAGTGCCTCTGCATTGTAATTGTTTACCTGGGACTTTTGGATTCTAGAACTGACTTGCCATTAGCCATTTTTATTTCCACAACAGAAACATTACCTCGTCTATGAAGAATTATTGAAATACAATCTGAAATGAGTATTCCTGCTTTTATATTGTAGAATAGGATAAAATAGAGATTATGACAGGTTCACTATCATATACCCATGTCTACTGTCCCATATGACATATATTGCACAATGTTTGCTTAAAATAAAGTTCTTAATCAGCATACCAGTATATATCACAGGATGAGGTTTCATATTAAACAGAATTCATACAAGTATGCCTGAGATAGTGAATGAAACAGGAAACCCTAAGATATCTACTTTTATCCACTAATTTGCATGAGTAAAATAAATATAATGGCATTTGTCAAGTAAGATGGTCCCCGCACAAAATGCAAAGCACAAATGATAATAATGGGGCTATTTTTTAATTTTTTATATAAAAGCTTCTCATAGAATCTTCCTTAAGACCATGGTGTGGAAGTGTGGTGTAGAGTGAGGAGAGAGACCGTCCCTTTAGTTCTCCAAGGGACAATGAGCTTCTGAATGAGTTCGAAAGTGACACTGATATTTGGATTACTACTGTTAATATAATCACATTGGTATTCATGGGCTAGTGATGCCTTAAGTCATTGCTCATATTTTTAAATAGTCGTACAAAGAAGGGACATGGAAACATATTGTGAACATATTCACTTAGCTTGTCTTTATATTTTTACCTTAAAATGATAGAAACCATGAACTTACAGGTATTGGCTGTTAGGTATTTTTCACAGTTTAAATACCTTCTGTTCAGTTATTACAAACATTCTTATCAGATAAAATGTAACTGTTTTCAAACACTAGTTAAACATCAAGGACCACTATACTGTTTAATAACCAAGCAATTTTAGGTTAAAAAGAGAATGCCTTTAATTAAAATCACCTTTAATAGATAATGCTCTATGCTCAGGCCCTAATGTTCTCATTTCAGTCATGACACATTTCAAAGAATGGGACTATATGTCATGCTTCCTTTGCTCCTTTCTTCTGCAATAAATGCATGGAACTAATGTGGTTGATAAGGCTTATGTTTTACTTCAAATGGAAAGGACTAAGTTTTTGGAAGACAATTCAGTTGACATCTTCAGCTGTTCTTATTTTAACTCGCTTTTCTTTTTTTAATTTCAGGTTGAAAATGGATGACACCTTATCAGATCATCAAAGCACAGTATTACCAGAGTTATAGTGTTGAATGTGTTTCATCTGCACCATTTCTAAGTAATAATTCATCACAAATGACAAGATAGAATCTCTAGCAATAAGATTTTGGGTCATCGTCATCCGATAGACTTCAAAAGAAACACAGGCACTCAAACGTCTGACTCTAATCATAAGTTAGCATAATAGGAACGATGGCAATAGAAGAGTATGTTTAGCTGATATCATTTGGAAATGGGAACATGAACACGTGATTACAGCATAAGCAATAGAAACAATTTATCTATCTTAAGAATATTAACCATAGGTTTAATCTACCAAGGAGTTTTGAAAATATCATTTCAAAATCATTAAAGAGGGCAGGCACATGAAGACAGAGAGGAGAAGGATGGTTACCAAAGACTGAGAAGGGTAGTGCAGGGACTGAGGAGGAGGTGGGGATGGTTAATGGGTACAAAAAAAAAAAAAAATAGAAAAAGACCTAGTATTTGATGGCACAGGAGGGTGACTACAGTCAATAATAATTTATTCATACATTAAAAAATAACTAAGAGTATAATTGGATTGTTTGTAACACAAAGGATAAATGCTTGAAGGAATGGATATACTATTTCACATGATGTGAATAGTATGCATTACATGCCTATATCAAAATATCTCATGTACCCCATAAATATATACACCTACTAGGTACCCACAAAAATTAAAATAAAAATATTTTAAAATGTGGTAGGTATTATTCTCTATACTTTTTCTGGACTGGGTGATTTCCTGGGATTCATTACAATTTTCTGATTCTATATGATCAAAAATAATAAAAAATGTTAATTGAATCAATAATACATATATTGAGCAAAATAAGTTATTTCAAAAATATATTGAAGTACAATTGGAAGGAAAATACCAAGAACTTTACATGTCTGTGAAATTAAAAAGGTAAGAATGATAGCTCCAATCCTAGTCAACAGAGTAAAATATCACAAAATTTGTGAAAAAATAAAAACGGATTTTTTTAAAAAGTGGAATTAGTTTTAAAAAATTGTATAAGAAATAAGAACGTTTGTCAAAGTTAGATTTAAAAGCAGAAACCCTGTAAGCATACATGATGCAAATTTAAAAACTGAAAAAAAGGATAATCTCTAAATTTGTCAGAAAAAAAAAAAAAACCTCCTTCTCCATCTTAAAGAGGTACATTTGAATTAAAATAAATTGCGAAGGATAATATGATTTTTAACGATGTATAAAATTGTTCTTGTTGTTTCTTAAACCATAACTTAAACTCTGATTTACATCTTAAATGTGGACTCTCACTGGGATTCTAACATCATTCTTAGCCTCAAATATCCACTCCCCTGGCTTCTCCTCTCTATGTTTATAATGTAAATGGCTCACAAGGTTATTTCTCCTTCCTCCATCTGTATCTCTCACCATTTCTAACCTTACGGGTTATTTTTCAACTTGGATTAGTCCCCTCTCACATTTTTACATATTGTAATATTAGGTTCTTCAAAGCTAACCACAAATACTACTTGTTTTTTTTCCAAAAAGTGTATTACTCCAGCCAAAAGTAAGTTTATTCCCTTTTTATTTTTAAAACTCTTTGTGCCTCTGACTGGGAAAATATCATACATATCCTCATGTTCTGGTTATATATGCAGTGTGTATGTGTGTCTTATCTCTCCCACTAAACTTTAAGCTCCTTAAGGACTATTAGAGTCTAATTAATGGTTATTTTTTCTTGTAGGCTTTAGCATGTATTCTTCACAGTGGAGGGTTCAAATCTGTGAATGATGAGAATGTAACATATCTCATTCATTTATTCAGCAAAAAATGTATCTATATACTGAGAGACCAATAAAAAAGAGTATACATTTCAGTGATTCTTAATGTAAGTAAGTTCAAAGAATATAAGCTCCAAGTGTGAGTATATTCTCTTTCCTGAAAATGAAAGATGTTATTGTGGAATATGAAGGGCTTTTTTCTCGGAGAGTCCTGACTTCCACTTAACAGCTGTGTGGGCTTGAGCAAATTAATCTCTTTCAGCTTCAGTTCATTCACTTATAAAATATAGATAATACTTCACTTATGGCTTATCATAAATGGCAAATTGCAAATATGAAACTGTCCAGCTTAGTGCCTGACACATAGATGGCTACCACAAAAGAAATGAACATTATGAGATTCTCTGGTGAAAGTTGATAGATGGTCAATAATGTAAATACTAAATTCTTTTCTTTAAAGTAAAGCTTAGAACAATACTTTTTATGATTATAAGAGATAATTACATTTTTTACACATGAAATAATACTAGCAAAAATATCACATATTCTGTTTTATTAAAACAGCATCTTTTGTACAATTATTTCTCTAAGTTGTCATATTTCTTTACCTTGGGATTTTTTTCTTTAAAAGAAATAAAAATATACTGACCCAATTTTTCGAACTGTTTTTAAAATCGAAGGCATGAAATTCAGTCTTTACTTAGCAAGTGGATTTTATTATCCAGAATTTAAAATCCACTGGCTATGATAAAATACATAGAGTCAAGCTCAGACCCAAGGTTTAGAGCGAGTTTATATTTCTGACTTATGGCAGGTGGAAGAACCACCAACACACACGTATAGAAAGACCTTATTTAGCCCAATGGACATATTTTTCTGTAGAAACAGAAATTTCCCCTCCTTTCCACATTGCTGTACAATGGATATTTTGGTCTTCTCATTCTCTCATATTTTAGCCTAACTAGTATCCTGAAGAAACCTTTTCCTATATTTATCTCTTCCTCCATCATCAATCTTTATCACATAGGGTTGAGGAAACGATTTAGGTCTGGAGATAAAGGGCATTGCATTTTGCTGTCCACAGGGACTGTGCACATGAAACAAACCAGAAAATGACAGGTCTAGTAACCAACTTCACGCTAATGGAGGGAAAGACACTTTTCTCTCTCTGGTTGAACCTGAATTTAGGAGGTTGTAGACCATTAGCTAATAGAAGTCATTTTGCCGCCTTTTAGAAATTAAGAACAAAGCCCAAAGACCAAAAAATAAAAAACAAACAAAGAAACAAACAAACAAAAAACAGAGAGAGAGACAAATAAAAGAAGAGAGAAGAGAGACAATTCTACAATTCTGAGTTAGGAAGAACAATGGATCCCCAAAAATAGCCACACCCTAGAAGCTGTGAATATGTTATGTTAGGTGTAGGGTGAATTAAGGGTGCAGGTGGAATTAAGGCTGCTAATAAAATGACATTAAGATAGAAAGATTATCCTGTCGGGTCCAATGTAATCCCAAAGGTCATTACAAGACGGAAGAGGGAGGCAGGAGAGTCAGTGTCAGAGTAATACAATATGGCAAACACTCCATCAGTCATTGCTGGTTCAAATGTGGAAGGGGGCCATGAGTCAAGGAATGGGGGTAGCCTCCAGAAGCTGGAAATAGAGAAAAAAATAAAAAGATTGTTCGCAAGAATCTCCAGAAAGGATCACAGCCCTTCCTATACCTTGCTTTAAGCCCAGTGAGTCCCATTGCTGAGCTCACGAAATGTAAGGTAATAAATTTGTGTTGTTTTAAGGCACTGACTTCGCAGTAATTCTTTATAGCAGCAATAGGAAACTAACACAGTCGTTTAACAATTTGTACAGTCTCCAATAATGCCTGTGTCTTCTCAGTGACATGAGCCATATATTTTTTCTTTATGTTTTCTAAGGTTGATGCCTTATAGTGTACTAGTTAGGCACTACAATTAAGTACAGGTTAAGGAAAAGGCTTTACTGGGGAAATGTGTAAGTGAGGATTCAGTTATGTCAGAAGGCATAGGTCTCCTCATCCTCATTAGCTTCCCACTGTGAGGCTAATGGGGCTGGCTGAACACAGTAAGAGTAGGTGTTCTGGTAATGGACCTGGCCTCACCTTTCCTCCCTGGGAAATTACATTGTGGATCCACTTCACCAGGTCTTCTCCTCTTGCTTAACTTTGAATAATACATTTCCCCAGTAAGGCCTATTACTTAAACCATACTTTGTGTCATTGTACAATTCACGCTGAGAACTTGGTACATGACAAATGAAAGCTTCAAGAGGACTCACCTTGCATCATGACAGCTTAGCACATTTGAGACTATTTCTGTCATTTACAGCTGAGCTAGTCATTACTGATACCTGTTGAATACGATTTAAAAAAAAAAGGATTTTGTCTTTTTTTTTTTTTTTTTTTGAGAAAAGGTCTCACTATGTTGCTCAGGCTGGTATCAAACTCCTTGGCTCAAGCAATCTGCCTGCCTCGGCCTCCCAAAGTGCTGGAATTACAGGAGTGAGCCACTGTGCCCAGCAATTTTGTCTTCTTTTTAGAGTTGTCTCAAGCATTGATCCTAAATTCTCTAAAGTACACTGGGAACTTCACTCATTCATTCCTTCAGACAACACAATTCATTAAGCAGAGAATTGCAACCTACATGCTGAAAACATGATAAATACCATTTCTCTCCTCAAAGAGTTAATGGATTAAAAGGGAAAATGGAAATGTAAATAGAAATTACAATGCAATACAAAAGATGCTATAATATGGGTATTTGTAAGGTAAGGAAATAGGAAGATAACAGAGAAACGTGTGATTCAAAGATATTAGCTTTATATAGAATCTGGACTCAACTATCATTATTCTCTTCCCAAATAGAAAGGAAGTACATCCTGAGATAAAATGATTAAAAAGAAATACGCTTCCTGACTAGGGAATACAAGTCTGCATTTCTTGGCAGGAGAAGTGACTAAATCTGTCAACTCAAGGAGAGGCTTGACTATAGTAGATGCTTAATGAATACTTGTGGAATGAATGTCTAAATGGATAATTAGCAAAAAAAAAAAAAAGCTAATGGTGCCTAAATGATCTTACTAATCAGCACAACTAATAAACACATGCATTTTGAAGTAATTTATATTTATAGTTAGAAATAAAAATATTATATTGAATTTATCTTTGACAAATAACATACTATAATGACAAAAGGAAGACAGAGGCTTTGGACTTGAGAAAATTTGCTGCAGACACCAGCAAACCTGGGTTTGAGTCCTGCCTATTGATCACTGTGACCTTAGTCATGTCACTTAACTTTGATAAGTTAGTTTCCTCCTCTTTAAAAGTAAAATAATCTTGGAACCTATTCTTTAGGAAGTGTGAGGAATAAAGGTAGAAATGCATTTGAAATACTTAGCAGAGAGACTAGAATTTAGTAAGCATTCAATAAATGTTAGCTCTAATAATAACCAATCATAAGTATTATCCATATGAAAAAAGGTTTTAAACATCAAATGAAATTGTATAGAAGTTGAAAGATTTAATCAAGAAAAATAATAACTTCAATATAAGTATTATTATAAGAGATCCCATTGGAGTAATCATTTGTTGTGATTTTGGCCCATATGTTTATGTCAGAGAAATGGAACATGGCCAAAGATTTTCAAATAATTCTGTAAAATTGCTCCTGTTATGTAAAATTAATTGAGGCCTTGCTTCAGCAGCTGTTATGTGTACATAGAGGCTGCAAACCCTATTAAAGAGAATGGTAACCATATAATCATGTTTTCACATATTATTTTGTGCTATCACAACGAAAGGTTTACAAATAACAGTGACTCATTTAAATATTATTGACACAATGAAATGCTCCCAATGTGAGAACTACTCCCTAGGAATAGAGCTGACATTTTGGAAATTAGATGATTTCTTATCAGAGTGCTATTTTAAAATGACATTACAAACTATTTTTCAAGATATCCCATGTTACTGATATCCATTCAAGCTAAACATTTACACTGGTCAATGCCAGCAATCCACACACAGTAATTTGGCATCACCCGTAACTGTTCCCTTTGTTTCACATAGCCAAGAAGTCTTCTATAAACACTTCAAAAGTATTTTTGTGAGACAAAATAATTCATATACATTATTTTGTATAGTCTGCACTGTATTTATATCTGTAATGCAGATAAATAAATCCATATTCAGATGGTTAAAAGACATACAGCCAAAATCATAGCACATGACCTCTGTTCTGACTCCACATCCTTGATTTTCTCCATACCACTCATCATTGACTCCACCTCCACATCATTATAATAAATACCACATAAAATACTTTACAAACATGCTTTCATATTAGTTCGGTTTCTCCATGTAATTTTAAATTTTTAGCAGTCATCTATTCGAGATCCTTCTTTTTTTCTTATCTTATTTGACTTTGAAGGCACCGTTAGAAGTAGAAAACAGGTGGAGCTTACCATTGCTGACAAGGGATATTGTGATCTAATGATTCCATTATTAATTAAGAGAATCTATAGCTTTTACAGTCAATGCACAGCTGATAATTAATGAGCTCAAGGTAATTTTCTGTTTTTTCTTTAGATGACTTTACATGGCTCACAATTGCGATTAATTTTTTGATAAATTGCCCATTAGGAGCAAATAAAGAAAATATTGTGTACTGTAAGGACACATATACGGTATAGATTAAATACAACAGAATTTCATATCAATTATTTCATATGCTATATATCTTACTTAGCTCTATATTACAGATAAGAACAGCGACATTCAAAATAGCTAAAAGACAACTAAAATCATACTATGTGGTCTTAGACTCTGCCACACCCTTCACTTTCACCACATCACCTCCATTTCATTATAATCAATACACCACAGACATAATTTAAAATCCAAGTGAGGCTCAGCTTGGCTGCCTCATCTCTCCTTTTCTGGGTTAACACTAGCCTGTGAAGATACTGGTTACCTGAGAGTCAGTAAAGGCAGTTGAAATGCAATTCTTCAGAGAAAACTGTTAAAAGGAGGCTTATTTCTGCCCACGAGTTTGCAGTAACAGTAGTCCTCTCCGAAAGAATGTATATACTGTATGTGAAACCTCAGATAATCTCAATAGAGTGGTCAGTGTTTGACTATGAAGCTTAAGGAAATCTGGAAGAATGATAATGAAATCATTTTCACTTTTTGGCCATGAACTCTCAGATCAGAACATACTTTTCTCTTCAAGATGGGGAAATAAGTGCAAGAAAGGGGCTCTCTGACACTAAACACTTCTAGGAATATAACAATTTCTTGGAATAGACTAATTCCCCAGGCTTGCTCTTATCTGATTTATTCATATGACACATGTCTGCAGGTTCTAGACTTGAGCCTAAACTTATTTTGCTAAGACATTTAATATGGATCATGCTATAGGATTTTGGGCTTAAAATAGACACATAAATTTCCCAAAGCATTATAAAATTATTGGTCCACTACCAACATCTGTCAATGTCCCCAGCTAACGGTCACCAGAAATAAAATGGTTGATGAAGTTTGGTCCTTTGACTTTACAATGGAGGAGAACACTCACCATGGGGAACTGTGCAGTGTCTCACTAAGAGGCTGTTAGAAAGAAAGACCCATTACAGTATTGGGGATTGTGTTAAATTACTTGGGGAAGCATTAAGTAAATTAGGCCTTTTCTCTGGATTGGATGCAATTGGAAATCAGGAGTAATTCTCTTTTTAGGTATCTTAAAAATTATTATATGGAAGGCAGAGAGAACAAAGAAGGCCAAGCTGTAACTGGTAAAGAAGCAACATATCAGGATGAGAGATATTTGATTATTTTTGTGGTTTGGACAATATTCACATTATTATCTACATTAAAATCTGATGGTTTTCTTTTTGTCTTGATCCATCATAGTCAGAGAGTGGCCTAATGTAATGTTTTTCCGTTACATTGTTTATGCTCAACAGAAGAATAACCTGTTGAGCATGGTCTAGCCTTAAGTGTTAGGGAAACTTCAAGTATCACAAAGGAATGGCTGACAGTACTAGGGCAGTTCCTGTCTGTTAGAAGCTGCTTATTTTTCTTATAGTTAAGACAGATATGAATGCCTGTATAGTCAATAGTAAATCTCTGTCAACAGTTCCTTTAAAATATACCCTGAGTCTAACCATTGCTCAAACCTTTCCTTGCTCCAACCTTCATCCAAGTCAACATTACTGATTACTTGGACCTCTGCTTCTAGTGGGTTCCCCAGAAAGTTCTGTCACCATTTAACAGCAAGAGTGGTCTCTTCCAATATAAATTAGAATATTTTACTCTCCTGTGCACAAATTCCAATGGGTTCCCATTGCCCTTAAACCAGTATCCAAATCCTTACTGTGAACTTACTCATGGTTATTTCTCAGATATTTTTTCACTGCTACTCATGGCATCTTGGGTTTCTGCACTTGCTATATCTATTATCAAGAGTTCTTTTTCTCCAGGTCATCACAAGTTTCACTTCATACCTCCTTCAGGTTTCTGCTCAAATTGTCACCTGTTGGCAAAACCTTCCTTAAACTCTTTTATGCCTCTTCCCTTCCCTACTATGTTTTTTTTTTCTTCTTCTTCTTCATAGCATTTCATCACTACTGTATTTAAATTATTTATTTGGGTATCTATTTATTGTTTGTCTCTTCTTCTGTAATGTAAATTCAATGAGGCCCAGAACTACATCTGGCCACAGCTGTATCCTAAGAGTTTAGTGCATTTTCTAGCATATAGCAAAGATATAATCATGCATAATGTATACATCCACAATATGGATTTAGTCACTAGCCACATGAGGATCAGGTTGATTCTATGGTTAGGTGGCATTACTTTGAATCATATAAAACTTCTTTCTGCAAGTAAAGAAGGTTACATATTAGTCATTTGAGATCTCCTGATTAGATAAGAATTCCCCATTACAAGAATCAAAGGGAGTCAGCCCCATTCTGAAGCAGACCAATTTGAGGGATAAAAACTCTACTGCATGAAATGCACCCGGCTATGTAACATCATTCATTATTTTATTTAATGAATATTTATCCAGAATGTTTCACCTCTGCCTTTTACACAGTGCAGTGAATGTAAAAAGGAATAAAAACATTATTCCTTCAAATAATACACTGAGGAAAGATGGCTACACAATATAATATGGGATTAAAATGCTCTTATAGAGTTAGAGCATGCATTTTAATGGGAATCCAGAGAAGGGAATTCGGAATTCTGCCAGAATATTATGTCTTATTTGAGGTTTTGTGAATGAGCAGGAGTTCACTGAAAAAACAGAAAAGGGATTGGAGGACCATTCGGATGGAAGGAAGAACATGCACAAAGCTTGGATATGTAAGGGAGCATGTGCTATTTTGGAAGTACAGACATTTGCTGGAATAGAAAGAATGGAGCAGATTTCTGAGGCCTTCAGTGGGTGGAGTAGGCAGGTCTTGGTATAGAATCCTGTGATTCATCACAGTGGGGTCTGCTGGATTCTCAGTCCTCAAAGTAGCAGAGCAGAGCAGTCTAGGAGCTTTGGGAATTTGGACTTTCCACTGTGAGCCATATTCTAGCTGTGTCAATACTCTTACCCTGAACTCCTGATGCTCACTCCTTAGCCTTTCCTATACAACAGTGTTTGTAGTTTGTAGTGTGACATGCATAGTCACTAAAAATTTGTCTATCTTTATGCTCAAAATATCCATTATAAAATATTTCGATCTGAAAATCTTTGATACAGTGTCCATAGTAATAAACTTCTGTAGCAAGTGAATATAATCACTAGTAAAAAATGTACTGACAGAAAAAGTAAGTAACAATTGGTCTGCTATTTTGTGTGTGTGTGTGTGTGTGTTTGTGTGTGTGTGTGTGTGTTTGTGTGTGTGTGTGTGTGGCCAGAACCAAAGAGAGCAGAAGCTATGTATGAGTACATATTTCTTATGATCCATATCATAATGAGATTAATACATTAGACCCATTTCTTTCAAGGTTCTGATTTATATTTGTTACATTAGTTTCCCTTTGATTTCAAGAAACATGCAAAAGAGAAAGAGAAATGTATAAAATAGAAACTGATGGGGCCAGGTATGATGACTCATGCCTCTAATCCCAGCACTTTGGGAAGCCAAGGAGGGAGGATTGCTTAAGGCCAGGAGTTCAAGGCTACTCTGGGCAATATATCAAGACCCAGTACTTATTCTGCAAGTATATATATATATACTATCTATATATATATATATGGAGAGAGAGAGACACTCTATTGGGTCTTGCTATATATATAATATATATAATATATATAATATATATATATATAATCAAATATATAAATATATATAATCAAATATTTAAATAAATCTTATCTAATCAAGTGATCCCAAATGACTAATATGTAACCTTCTTTACTTGCAGAATAAAGTTTTATATGATTTGAAGTAATGCCACCTAACCATAGAATCATCCTGATCCTTATGTGGCTAGTGACTAAATCCATATTGTGGATATATACATTATGCTTGATTATATCTTTGCTATATGCTAGAAAATGCACTAAACTCTTAGGATACAGCTGTGACCAGATGTAGTTCCAGGCCTCATGGAATTTACATTACAGAAGAAGAGACAAACAATAAATAGATACCCATATATACATATTATATATATATATAGAGAGAGAGAGAGAAACATATCTATCTCTCTCTATATATATATGAAGATATATATACATATATATCTATATATAAAGATATCTATATATAAAGATATATATAAAGATAATATATAATATGTATTTCTATTTCTATTATATATAATATATAGAAAATATAACCATTTGTCTTATATAAGTAAAATTCTCATTTGCCTCAACATACTTCTTTTGAAAACTTGAAATCTAGTTTAGTAACTTAGATATAATTTAAGGTTTCAACAACTGGATCAAGCCCTTATCTTGAATAATTTGGCAATAAATGATTAATGCCTTCTTCTTAGCTATGAACATACAAAGGACAAACACTATCACTTAGTAGCAGTATGATCTTAGCAAAATTTTCTATCAACCTTTTTCATCAATAATAATAATTGCTACATAAACTAAGTTGGAATGTATAGAAGAGAATGCACACCATGAAACCTTAGGATGCAAATAAATTTCCAAAACCACGTAGTCTATCCAAACACTCTAAGTGAGTAACTCGCACATCCTAATAGTCACTGAATGTCATGTGATTAATAACCTTCATAAAAATAGCCTTTTGTGACATCTGGGGCACAATTTTATTTACTTTAAATAGTAAATGTACAATGATTTAAAATAAGCCATTTAATAATTTAGATTTTTGATTTTTGTTAAATAGAATAAACCGTCAATATAAACTTTACAAAATAAAATTAGAAACTTGAGTGATGTAATCTATTTTAGGTACCAAGATGGTCATTCCAAAGATAATGCTTTTACGGTGCTGATGAATGTGGATTTAATGTGCATTTCCTGAATCAACTTATGTGTTGCCACCATTTTTTCTTTTTTTTTTTTTTTTTTTTTTTTTTGGTCAGCTGTCAGTAACACTGGGTTCTGCTGCCTGCACTTTATCAATAAACGTGTGCTCTCCTACTGCTTGGTAAATGCTGAGAAATGTCTCTTAGTGAACCTCTATTTCTGCAGGCTTTCTTATTATTATTATTATTATTATTATTATTATTATTATACTTAAAGTTCTAGGGTAAATGTGCACAGCCTGCAGGTTTGTTAACACATGTATACATGTACCATGTTGGTGTGCTGCACCCATTAACTCGTCATTTACATTAGGTATATCTCCTAATGCTATCCCTCCCCCCTCCCCCCACCCCACAACAGGCCCCGGTGTGTGAGGCTTCCCTTCCTGTGTCCAAGTGTTCTCATTGTTCAATTCTCACCTATGAGTGAGAACATGCGGTGTTTGGTTTTTTCTCATTGCGATAGTTTGCTGAGAATGATGGTTTGCAGCTTCATCTATGTCCCTACAAAGGCTTCTGCAGGCTCTCTAAAGGCAGTCACCATGCCCTTTATTTCTTTCAAAATACTATCGTTACTGAAAAAAACTTCAATTAAACTTATCCAATATACGACATTGTGTCAGGTTTTAGGCAAAGCAATGAGAAATAAGATGATTATTGACCACAAAGATATTAACGTTTTGAGAAACAAATGTATACATAACTAATGACTAATTGTTGTCCTGCCATCCAATAGATTGCCATTCACCTCTCAGGGCCAAATTAATGATATTCATACACATAAGCTGATCCACAGGGGCCAAATAAGTTCTCCCTTCCAAAGATTTACACTTGGGCATAGAAATCCTAGTTTTAAATACCTGAATGAAGTGTAATAATCACAAGTGTGGAAGGAAAAGGCAAACAAAACAGTGAAAAACGTGCAATTTCCAGGAGAATAAATGAATTGTTTGTTCCTAGAGAAGGATCTGGAAACACTGTGGTCCTGAAGTAGCAGAGGAACAAGAAGAAAGAAGAAGCCACAGAGGGACATAGAGAGAATGAGAGAGAGAGAGAGAGAGAGAGAGAGAGAGAGACAGCGAGAGACAGAAGGAGAAAGGGAGAGGGGTAATGATTTCCTGGCGCCTTTAGAACGTTCTAGTTTTCAGTTCCAATCCTTCGTGAGCCTGAATGCATCCCTGTGCTTGGACTCCATGAAAACCCCTCAGATTGTTATACCTCCTCACCTTTTTATACTCTATGTAATGCAAGATGGATCCTTTACTTACAAATGATAATTTTAGTTGAAACTAATGTGATATAATAAGGAAATTAGGACCCTGTAGACTTTATCTCAGAAATAGCAAGGTTATTTTACTTTCCCTGAAATCTTCTGATCATTGTTAAGGTGGAGGAATGAGCTATGTTTTGAGGAGGGAGATGCTGAGCTAGCCAGCGGGAGCTGGCTTGGCAATAGACCATGTAATTCTTCAAGATCTATTGGCCTATTGGACTCAAACTGTTGGGAAGGGTTGTAAAATCTGTTGATTACTTAGGATCTAATTATCTAAATTATTCATCATCCTTTCTTTTTCTTCTCCCCCAGTTCTATTCTTCTGTCAATTCTTTCAAAACTAGCTTTAATCCTATGAATCCCTCTGCCAGATTCTGGGAAGAGAATTAGAGAGACAGTGTAACTGAAATCAATCCATCTGGTTAGCTCTTAGACACCTAGTAAAAGATTTGATGGAAATACGAGTAAAGCACCTTCTTAATGAGATTTGGGAAATAACTGCAGATTTCATTTATGTCTGTTCAACCTGACTAATGGGGAAGTATACATAACAATTGCCTGTAATGCAATACTGAATAAAACTTGCTGATTTTCCCCAGGGACACTGTAACTGTTCATTACTTTACACTGCAGTATAAATTGGCCCAGTGGGGAGGCAGGCATAGATTGAAGGGAGCTGTGAACAAAATTACATAGCTAACACTGCAGGCACCTCCTCCATACTTGAGGCCCTGGAATCAGGCTCTTAATACATACAGTCAAACCATCTTTCTGACAATTGCAGGTCACATACCTAGCTACACGTCTGGGGAAACTACAGGCAGGTGTAGGGCTCTTAAAAATAGCTTAGAAATATATACCACTTGCTCCCAACACCACCAGTGGGTAACTAGTCCAGAAAATGTGTCTCCTTTATAGGATTAACAGCTTGCTATCTCTCTCGAAAAGGCAACAATTCAAACAATATTTAAATTGGAAAAAAATTAAATGTTGACAGGAACGTTCTTGCATTTGCACACCAGATTTACCAGTTAACACCTATGTGACTTGTCACAAATTAATTACTCTATGTTGCAGTTTCCATAGCTATATAATGGACATGATAATGGTACATCCGTCACACATTTGTTGTGTCAGTTTAACAACATGTAAGTGTCCCAGCAAGTAACTAGGTCATGAAAGTGCTGTACTTGTTACCTAGCAATGTTATTGTTGTTGTTGCTCTTGACAACCTATTATAATTCTGACCTCAATCCTTTTGTTTTTGGAGAGGGAACAAGGCAAAATGGAAAATAATAGTGGACTAATCATAATTGACACAGTTTTAAAATTATTTACATATATAGTCATGCACTGACAACAAACAGCATTTCAGCCAATGACTGACCACATATCTAACAGTGGTCCCATAATATTATAATACTATATTTTTACTGTATCTTTTATATGTTTAATACACAAATACTTACCTTGTGTTACTATTACCTACAGTATTTAGCACAGTAATACGCTGTGCAGGCCTGTGGCCTAGGAGCAATAGGCTTCTAGAGTGAAACCTACAAGTGGTGGGAAGAAAAGGGGTATTTGAGCTGGAGGATGTGTAACTAAGAAAATGGATTATAGGCTATACCATATAGTCTAGCTGTAGAGTAGGCAATATCATATAGGTTTGTGTAAGTACACTCCACGACGTTTGCACAATAACCAAATCATTTAACCATGCATTTCTCAGAATGTATTGTTGTCATTAAGTGACACATGACTGATATTAATTAGGAGCAGGTAAAAGTAATACATTAACTGAATTGTATGCATCATCCATTGTTCTACCATCTCTCAAATCAAAACAATATTTTCTGGCCTTCCTCTGCTTGTGTGTTTAGCAATTTATATAATATGTTAACCAGAACCAGGTGCAGTGGGCTCACACCTGTCATCCCAACACTTGGGAAGGTGGAGGCCACAGGAGTGCTCGAGACCAGGAGTCTGAGACCAGCCTGGACAACACAGCGAGACCCTGTCATTACAAATATTTAAAAATAATTAGCCAGGCATGGTGGTATATGCCTACAATCCCAGCTACTCGGAACCTCAATTGGGAAAAATTGCTTGAGTCCCGAAGTTCGAGGCTGTGGTGTGCTATGATTGTGCCACTGCACTCCAGCCGGGACTACAGATATATCTATATCTATACCTATATCTACCTATATCTATATCTATATATATATTTGTATAACTGTATTCTTTTACTATAACCCGTAACCCATAACCATGAGAAAAACAGCTTTCAATGCATTTTGCTAATCTTTCTAGTGAATTATTAAAACTGTGGGTGGACCTGAAGACTCCCAAACTTTATAAGAACCTACTATGTGCTAGATAAGGACCCTGGCACTATAGATATAAATACAAATGAAAAACATTTTCTTCCATAATGCTTCTTATAATTCAGTGTAAAAATATATTTCCAACTAACTTCACCGTGTTGTTATGAGGAGCAGAGAAAGTAATCGGTATTAGTAGTGGTGATAATAATGATGATGATAGAAATGGCGGCCACGTATGCATATTGTGTTTTTAATATGGAAGACCTTTTCAAAGTGCTATCATATAATTATTACAACAATTCTATGAGGAGGTTATTTTTATCCTCATTTTAGAAGTGAGAAAACTGAGGCATAAAAGGAATAAATAACTTATCTAAGATCAGACTGCTAGGAAATCATGGATCTGAGGCTTTAGGCTATTTGAGCCAAAAATTGTGCTGGATTATCTCCAACATGGGAATCTCCTAACACAGTGTCTGGCATGATGAGAATGTCTAATAAATGTCAGACTGATTTCTCTTCTGTAGGTTCTCATTCAGAATATTATCTGAAGTGAGATTGAGAGTGGTTGGCTCCTGCAGAGATGAGGTCTTTACTTAAATATAGAATGATTGTTAAGAAACATGATATCACCAAATGAAATATACTCATCAAGACCTGTGCAGGAAGAAACTGAAAGATTCCTAGATTTGTAAAATTAGAGAAGGATTGCAAAGACGAGACAACTGATAAAACTGTATTTATCAGAGAATGGGAAAAGCTTAGATATACTTTTTTGATTTCAAATATTTCCACTTTTAAACACTTACATATCAATGCTTTGAAAGCATAGATACTATAATTCACAGGAAACACAGTAGTGGTTTTAAGCAGAAATACAACATTAACATTAGAGTATATTTTTTATTTAAAAAAATCCAAAACATTTTCATAAGTGTTATTTAATACAACAAACACTGAGTTCCTAAAATGTGTTCAGGCAGTGGTGTAGATGCTGAAAATATAAAGAACTACATGAAACTAGTTTTAAGAGGCTTCATGAAGCTATGCATGTTCTTGAATAAAAATATCTAGTGATGGTATAATTCATTAGAAATAGATATGAGGGGCATAAGAGGACAAGGTTACCTATACCTATGTGGAGGCTTGTTCAGAGAAGATTTCAGAGATGAGGTGACATCTGAACTAGTTTTAAAAACTGATCAAGAATATTTAGGCAGATGATATGTGGGAGAAAGATATTCTAGGCAGTGAGAATCTAAGAAAGAGCATGATATATTAAAGAAACTGAAAATAGTTCAGTGCCTCTAGAGTGAAACCTACAAGTTGTGGGAAGAAAAGGGGTATTTGAGCTGGAGGATGCGTAACTAAGAAAATGGATAGGAATGGGACCCTAAAAGACTTGTGCGCCATTTTAAAGATGTTATATTTATGCTGTTGGCAATGGGAAACCATAAATCATTAAAAGTAGGGGAGTAACATCAGATTTTTATTTCAGAAATACTTCTCTCTCAAAAGTTATATTTTAGAGGAAAAACTTAGTTATGTCCTATTTTATAGAGCATAACTCCGATATAGTGGTTAAGCATGTGTTCACAGAAGCCAGAGGAAATACATTCAATTCTCGTCTCCTTCACTTATGTAGTAGTCAGGCAGGTCAACTGAAGTCTGTGTGAGTTACTCTTCTCATTTATAAAAGAAGGATAATAATAGTGCTCACTCACAGACCTGATGTAAGAATTAATTGAGATAACAGATATTAAGTATTTACAACAGAGAAAGTCTTCAATAAATGGGGTTAATTATTAATGTGGTTATTATATTATTACTATTATCATTTTCTCTAGTCAAGACAAGTGCTTTAAATTTTAAAATAAATACATTTTTTCATGTAATTAGTTGACTTATTTTTCTTTATAATAATGTAACTCCTTGAGTTTTTGCAAATTGGTAACAGGTAAGCCATAGCTAGCACCAAAAGTAATAATGTTACTTTAAAATGCATTCACTGCGGATCAAAGTAAAAAATGAAATAAATCTGTAAAAATCAGCTTTAGAATTTGCATCACTTCAGGCAAACTAAAACATCAAATGGAATATTGTTGAAAATTTAGCAAGTTTGAAAGGATTAGTAAAAAATTCCTTGAACTAAAATGTCAACTGAATTTCTAAAAAAAAAAAAATAATAATCAGAGTAATTTTAAACATATTAAAATTATCAAAAATGTTTTTCCTATTTCCTTCTTAGTTTTTACTGATATTATATTTTAAAATTATATATTATTGTCCCTCATAACCAATGATCTGATAGTTTACTTAGGAGCTAAAAGTGCATTCAGTGTTATTTATCTATTTCTTTGTGTTCCCTTTGTATTCAATGCTATTTAACTATTTCTTTGTATTCCTCCAATTCCTTTCTTTACTCCTTAAACATATACATTAAAAGACTATTCATTACAACTACAATTATTTCCTCACAAATCAATTTCCAATCAGGTCAAGACCCAATAAAAACTTTTATTGCCTGTTTTCATAGGCCTAGATATTTAACTAGATATTAAATATAAAATGCTTTGCTTGGCATTTAAATTTAATCCTCAGTTAGGTACCTTACTCTACATACCAATTTTTACTTAGAAACTTAAAGTTTCTCTCTAAAAATGACCGTTTTCTTTTTCCGCTTGTTCAATTTTGCCTAAAACATCTTACTTTGCACTTGCAATTGTGCTACTTTATTTTATTTAATACAGCAGTAGCATCGCTGGAAATAATAAATTTTTCAAGGACAGCAGCTAGGTTCTGTCTTGCCTGAAGTAATTTACTTGAAGTGATCTCTAGATGACAAGTCTATCAAGTGGACATTAGCTGGAAAAAGGAGTCTCTTGGGAGATAGTCCAGAACATGTCTTTCCAATGGGCAGAGTATCATTCCTAAACGGATAAAATTGGTTCTTATGGCAAAAGGTATTAGATATGAAAATGGTGTATGGCCTTCCAAAAGCTCACAGTATATAAACAGGTATATATAGTATATCTGTGGTGTAACAGTATATCTATAGTATTAAATTATGTATATAAACAGGTACATACAGTATGTCTGTGATATAACAGTATATCTATAGTATTAAATTTTCATCTAATACTATAGATATACTGTTATATCACAGACATACTGTATGTACATAATAAAATGGCATTCAGATATAAAAAAATTATCATCTAGAATTTCTTCCTTTGTATGATTACAATGGGATACTCAGGATAATTTACAAAATAAAAATTTCATATGTGTCCTACCCCCATAACAGCATATGTAAATATGAGGCTTTTCCAAGTTTCTTTAAATTCCTAAGTTTGAATCAAACCCTCACTTTAATATATTTACATCTGATAATCATATTTGCCAGTTTATGAATTTGCCCAAAATAAAAAGTTTAAATGTAGAAATTGAACATATTCCAGCGATACAGCACTGGAATAAAACACCCTATAAGAAATCCAATTCTAAAATGAGATTTGAAAAATATTCATAAAGTTAAAAATCAGAGTAAAATGACTGTGGTTTTGAAGGGAAAAAAATCAAAAGAAAAAGGGTATAAAATGTAAATGGTGTTCCTATGTAATTAAAGAGCAGGTACTAGGCCAGCCACTGTTTCACAGAGCAATAAATACTTAAATATTATTTAGATATCTTTAGATTGTCTTATGAACATGCCCATGCAATAAATAGCTACATGGGGATTTAGGAAATATCTTGAGATTACAGAACTGACAAAAATATTTATAACAATTATACTTCTATGAACTCTCTGGGATTCTGAAGGGAATCATATTCCAATTCCTAAGATATGTTTTAAAGGTCAAGTTTAATCTGTGATTCTAACATTAATGCATTTGGAAATATGTTTTATATCTACTAAGCATCAGATTATAATTTTAATTTTAAGATGAGAAAATAGCAAATCCATAAGGCAAAGTAAAGCATTCATTTAGTATCTGAAGATTTCTGAAAAACATCTTGTGGTAAAAGTCATAGTAAAATATCTTTTTATTAACTACAGTATACATGAACATAAATGTTGTAAATTATGTTATCCCTGACAAGAATATCATTATCCCCTCCTGAATTTACATAAACGGAAGAAACTAAACTAAATAAATGAAATACCTTAGTTGTTAGCTTGACTAAATCATTTTTCCCAGCCTAATTTTGTCTATCTCTGACAGATTTCAATATATGTTAAACTCATCTCATTTTATTGAAACGGAATTTTCTAAGGTCTCCAGTCATCTAATGTGGGGAAAACACCAAGGCCTCTCTTTCTTTCAAAACGATGAATGTCTTTATTGCCTTGAAGCCTAAGGAGTAGTAGGCTTTAGACATTTATTACATTTCTACCTAGCCATTAGATCTGTTTGAATTGGTGTGCTTCTTTCGCTTTTCACCGCTTCCTCACAGCACATCAATTATTTAATTCTTAGAAACTACTGAAGAAACTGGTAGGTAACTCAATTCTCAGCCTAGGTTCCCCACATCAACATAAATAGTTTCAGTCCAGCCATACCAATATGTATTGCCATAGATTAGGCATAGAAATAAAGGTGCAGTTATATTTTTAATAACTGAAAAACAAAAACAAATATAAAAATAAAGCTTTGGCCTTAAGCACTTTGTTTTTCCATTTGCTTTTGTTTTTCTGTTGTTTGTGTGTGTGTGTGTAAATATATATATATATATATATATATATATATGAAAAATGTAGTGAATGATCAATTTCCTAAGGTCAGTCTTGATATTTTAAAAAGTTGTAAAGATTGAATGAAAATCTAAGTACACAGAAAGGATAAGTTAAACCATGCTTTAACTATTTTGAAATTTTAGTTAATTAATTTTTTTAATTTTAAATTTCAAATAATTTTTCTAATTGAATAACTCTTCACACCTATTAGAATTGACAAAATCCACTGACTCAGCAAATGTTGGCCAGGATGTGCATTAACATGAACTCTCATTCACTGCTTTTGGGAGAGCAAAAAGGTAAACTTCGGCAGTTTCTAACAGAACTAAACACACTCTGACCATGGGCTCCAGCAAGTGAGCTCCTAGATGAACAATAAACAAATTGTAGTACATACAGACCATGAAATATTACTGAGCACTAAAAGGAAATAAGATATCAAGCCATGAAAAGACAGGGAGGAAAATTAAATGCATAATACTAAGTGAAAGCCAATACAAAAAGGCTACACACTATATGACTGTAACTATATGACATTCCGGAAAAGGCGAAACTGTGGAGACAGTTAAAAGACCAGTGGTTCTCAGTGATTAGGACAAAGGGAAGGACGAATAGGCAGAACACAGAGGATTTTTAGGGCACTAAAAATACTCTGTACGATACTATAAAGGTAGATACATGCCATTACAACATTTGTCCAAATCCACAGAATGTACCACAGCGAGAGTGAATCCTAATGTAAACCATGGACTTTGGGTGATAGTGATGTATCGTGTAGTAACGACAAATCCACCACTCTGGTGGAGGATGGTCACTGTTGGACAGGCCATGCATACGTGAAGGTAGACAGTGTATGCAAACTGTACTTTCCGTTCAAATTTTGCTGTGAATGTAAGACTGCTGAAAATAATAAAGTTGACAAAAAAATTTAAAGTAATAAATAAATAATAAACAAACAAACAAATGCAGAGCTGAGATTCTCAACCAGGGGTGGTGGAAGGTGGTTATAGATTTCTAAATAGTTATTTTTCAGTTTCAAAGCCTCTGCATTTTCTTTGTGAAATTGTTTAATATACACATAGGTGATTTTTTGACTTTTTGAGAGAAAGTTCAAAACTTTCATACTTTTTTCCAGAACAGTTAAGAACCCCTGCAGAGAGACAGTCAAGAGTTATTGTATCAGTTCTTATTTTTATTATTTTAAATGTTATTCGATTTTTTTCAAAAGTACATAATCTTTGTTAATTAAACAGTTTAGATAATCATAGTACACAAATGATGTTCGTTTATAAATACAGCTCTATTTTAAACTTAAGCCATGTTGGTGACATGTCCAAAATCAACCAGTGACCATTAAATAATGACAAGTAGCAATTATTGAGTATGAACTTCTAGAAATTATCATTTCATGTTCTGGCATCTTATTTGGAATATCAAACTGTATTAATAAAATCACTATTAAATATTAAATCTTAATAACAGGACATTTTTATATCTGCAAGTAGAGAAAGCTCTATAGTTCCCAAGTCAATTTCAGATCCTCAGCACTGACAAACATGTATCAGCCAAAATTTGTGTCTACAGAAACAGGTCTAACTTGATCTTTGTGGTAGTGAGCTAGGATATGACTTTCTTCCCTAGCCTTCTAAACTACTGAGGAGAGTTGGCTAGTAAAAATGAGAGAACAGCAATGATGGGATAACACTTCAATCTCATCCTCCACAGCCGTGTGTGAACGCCACTAAATACTGTGGCAATGGAAAGGGCCAGCTTCAGACTGATGTAATTTCATCCCTTCTTGCTTGTGAACAATCAGAACAGCAATTTCATCACATGCTTGGATTAATCAACAATTAACTGGCTATCGGCATATAACTGGCAGGCACGTCCTAAAGAAACTACAAAATTAACCTTCCAAAAAAGAAACTGGGGTCAGCTCTTAGATAGATTCATGTCAAAATGCCAGACCATTATCTTAATAGAGAGAATTTTGCAGGAATCTAAAGCCTTCGAAAGCTACCATGCATCTTGGTTTGATTATGGCATTATAACAAGTAAGTTTTTCGTTTAAAATAATTATCTTGTTTAACGGACAGTGACATGGAATTTTTACTTATATTTTCTACAAATCTGTTAACAAGAAAAGTGAACTTTCTGGTCCTGGAGGGGAGAAAATAAAACAGATAATAATACTTCAACCAGTATAGTAGAGCAACGGTTAGGGAAAAACACAGTTGCCACAGTACAACATATATAGAATATGATTAATTCACTAAACAAGGAAATAAAATAAAAGCAACTGATATAAATAATTTTTATTCTTCTCTGACTGTCTGGTTCAGAATCTTCTCAATCACTTATGTATTAGTTTATACTCTGTAAAAATTAAAGAAGTGTATGTACAGAAATTTTGTAGTGATCCAATAACAAGCTTATATCTGCAAATAAATACAGTTAAATGGAAACTCAATAATATGGACCAAAAGAATAACTTCAACTAGTAAATATTAACTAACTTAACAATAAGATGGTTTGGTGAAGCCTAATTATATCAATTCAAGGGAAGACGATAGGCATCAAGATTTTATTAAAATAAAATTTAAAAGAATTACTTTATAGGAATACATAATATAAAAAAAGGAATAAAAACTTAAAGATTGGACTACCTCAAGTGTTGAGTTCTACAGCATATTAATGCTCTTAAACTATATCAATGTATATTATTATGTGAATGTTATAAGGATTAATCACAAAATGTTCTTGTGAACTATCCATTATAAGATACATTAGCTCAGATCAATATTTCTTGGAAACAGAAGATATATTCTAATGTATATTAATTAGAAATTACTGATGTTACTAGCTGAGAAATATTGAATAAAATATTTTCTCAGCTAGAGAAATATTCCTTTAGCTGAGAAATATTGAATAAAAGTAGAAATAAGGATGATATTTGTTATTTATATATGATAGTTATAATTTCAGCAGTTCACATAATTTAAAAAGATAAAATTTTATTAGTTTATTCATCTAATAAGTAACCATTTAAGTTACCATATAACCAGATTTAATTATAAAACTAATAACACATTTGTACAAAATACCTAATATTATAGTGGAATAACAAAGGAAAATTGAAGAAATAGTAAGAATGTATGTCATGTCTACACAGATTTCATAGTATTCATTTGCGTAAAGAAAAAAGTGAACTGTGTGTACCCTATCAAAAATCTTGACAACATTCTGACTTTGGAAATTAGAAAAATGCATCCATACCCCACAGAGCAAGCATCACCTGTTCTACTGCAGGAAAAGACACCATAAAATAATATAAAACAAAATATCTGCAACCAACATGAAACACATTGCTGGTGTGTACAGGTCTGCCCATACACTGTAACTTTAGCTGTAAATATCTATGACAGAAGAATTTTCACTTTTAGCATGTGTATATCAATTTTCTCTAAAGGTGGTTTCAATTTAATCAGCACAAAATAAAAAATGAGAGCCAGCTTGCACATGTCAGCATGGGTGAGCAAGAAAAATAGATGTAAAAAGATTTTGAAAATTGTTAGACTAAAGATGTTCATAGAGTCCATTTCAATCTCATGATCTCACAGGATCCCTGTGGTGAGTGGAAATGGCAACAGACAGGAGCAATCACCAATTTACTGATTTACTAGAAAAATATATGGTCATCTTCAGTGGTCTCAGTAGTTACAATAAATGGGCAATGTTCAATTATTTTTGTATTAATGTCATCAGACCATAGACACAATTTCCTATAGTATTTTCTTAATGTTTACTTACAAACCCGTCAAATAAATATTATAATGCCCAACGTCTTCTCACCAACAAATTTAAAAAATGCCAAAATATCTCTGATACCGGGCAGACATGTAGATAAGTGGAAACTTAATTATTGGAAAGAGTCTGAAGGTTTAATCTATAATTATAAAATTAAAATAAAAAATATTGTTCTATATGATTATGTCATTATACCCAATAATGTCTTAGGCTATGGATTTAAAATGAATATGGTGTGATAAGTGGATGAATGTTATATATACACATAAGAAATGCCACTCAAGACACACAGATGTGAATATCTTTGTGAGAATATCTTCGTTTTCATCATAATTCTTATGTTGAGTTTCATTTTATTATAAACTTCCATGTATTCTAAGTATGAGATTTTGAAAAATGGATGAAAATATATATCCTACCTACTAATATAGTTGGTTGGCTAGCACCATTCCTAATAGAAATCAGCTGCAAACAGCTTTCAGCACACCAAAGTTTTCCTTAGGTAGAAGAAAGGTTAAACTCTAAGTCATAATGTTCACAACTTTTTAGAAAGTTGCCAGAAATTCCCAGTGATTTGGCCAATACTCTTCTGTTTAGTGAACTTAGTTTACTGATGATAGGGTTTCTATATCAGTATGTCTAAATTCATGACCTATTTTGATAATGGTGGCATGTATGTATAATGATTTTTCTAATAAAATGGTAACCTGCTAGATAAAGTAGAAGGAAATTGTATTTTGTTCCAGAATGCTACATACTGCAAATGTTTCAATTTTTTTAAAATTTTAACAAATTAAAATTTGTTTTGGATATAAATTATCAACTCATAGTAAGACTTTTTCATGGGGAAACTTTTGGAAGAAGGCGATGATTTCTCAAAAGCTTATTTTATCTAATATGTTACATGTAAGATCTTATATGTTACATGTGTATACATATCACACATGCACCTACATATATGGTAAGACAAGGGGTAGAACATTATAGTTTACTATGGTGATTAACCCCATGGCATTTCCCTGCCTTGTTATCTTTGCTTGTGTTTCTTCTACCTTTCTTGTGACTCCGACTTATCTGAAAACAAGTGACAACCAACCTAAGATTCTGGTTCCTGTAATGATTTTGGACCAAGAATGAAGCCTTCCTAAACTGGTTATTTTTAAGTCTCTCTCTGTCTAGAATGTGGTTATGGGCTAAATTCTGCTTGTCTAGGTCTCTACTATTTCCTTAGAATAATACTATGTGAAATTTGGAGTTAGCCTGCTATGTAATGCTATAATCTTTCACTATGTCCATGGATAGGCAAAGAGCTGATGGTCTGTAATAAAAAAGCATCTTAAATAAGAAAGTAAATTTCAAAGATGGTGCAATGGAATCTCAGTAACTTTCAATGACTGCACAAGTTCATCCAGCTAGGAATTAAGGCTAGGAAGAGAAAGCTGGTATTTTTTAGGCTGATTTGTATTTTATCATCCCTGCTTAATCTAATGTGGACCTCTAAAATTGCATTTCTAGCTTTGCCTGATAACACTTCTATATATATTAGTTTCCTCTTACAGAGTATAGGTCCCATGAAGAAAAGTGGCAGGCATGACTCTCTTTGCATGCTACTGGTACTGTACTTATCGTGTAACAACTTGGGTTTAATCCTTGACTCCCTCACTTGGGCAGTGTGTTTAGTCTTTCTGAGACTCAGTTGACCTTTCCAAGTTTCTACACCTTAGAACATTGAGGGAATTACAGAAACAATGTCAAATGCTTTGCAAGATACCTGGAAACTTCAGTGCTCAGTATATGTTAGATATTGTTATTTTCATCCTTTTGCTCATTAGCATTTAGAAAGTGCTTTGACTATAAACCTGTTCAATAGATATATGCTGAACATTAATATGAAACTAAATTAAATGTAAGACTATAGATCAGGAATTGTCAAGCTGCAGCCCATGTTCCAAATCTGGCCTACAGCCTGTTTTTGTACCTCCAAGAAGCTACAAAGGGTTTCACATTTTTAAGGGATTATAAAAATAAAAACAAAGAAAAATACGTAACATAAATATATGTGGGCTACAACACACAAAAATATCTAACTTTTTAAAGAAAAAGTGTGCCAAGTTCTGTTATGCATATAGAGAACGACTTGTTAAAAATATAGAAATATCTTTTGATGAGAAAATCTAGAAAACTCTCCTGATAAATCTTTAGTATGATTGGGCACCTTTCTAAAATTTATAAAGTTGTGTAACTAATGGTATAGCTTTAATAAGCTGATATCCTTTCTTACAGTTCCTTCCCTCTCCAGTTAATCCTTCATATTATGGTCATACTAATCACCCTAATAGCATCATTGTTATCTCATCACTCAATTTGTCAAAAATACATCCATAAATATGAACATGACTAAACAATTGAGTTTAAATTCTTTCACCAATATTTAAGGCTAAACTCTTACTCACTTTTAAAAATTTATCTCCTACTTTTCTAGGACATTTATATGGAATACCAGTTATACTCTACTCTTAATACTACATTTATGCATATACATTGTGGTTTTAAAATATGATCACATCATACTTGACACTTTTCTCTTTAAATAATAGAATCTCATTTGCCTTTATGTAGGCCAGGTGTGTAAATTTGCTTCTAATAAATACAAATAGTGGAAATGATGTTATATTGCTTTCAAGGTGTGTTTCTATGAAGACACTCTGAAGCGGCCCATAGACACAGGATCTAAGGCCTCTTACTAACAGCCAGCACCACAATACCAGCCATGTGAGTGAGCCATCTTGGAAGCAGATTTTCCAGCCCCATTCAAGCCTTCAGGTGACTGCAGCCCTGACTGACATCTTGACTACAACCTCACAAGAAACCCTGAGCCAGAAGTGTTCAAATTAGCAGCTCCCAAATTCCTGACTCACAGAAACTGTGTAATTAATAAATATTTATTGTTGCATCAAGCCACTAATTCTTGGGAGAATTTGGAATAATTATATGGCAATAGATAATAAATATAATATATCAATGGATGCCATGATAGAACAACTTTTGATTCTGTTTTCTCTTTATTCAAACCCATCAGCTCTGATAGTTCAAATAAACTTCATCTTCTTTTCTAAAGACTTTCATTAAACAAATGTGCTAATAACCAGGTAATTAACTGGACATATTTTGTGTGTGTGTATGTATGTATATATATATATATATATATACACACACAATATATAATATATAATATATATAATATATATATAAAACATAAATTTATGATATATTTTACATATTCCTCTCTCTGCATCTCTATCTTAAGTCTTCAACCCAAACAATCCTCAAAGGGCAGAGGTTTCATAATATGACTCTCGGCAGTAAGCTAGGACATTTGATGATAGTTTGCCTTTGATAATTATACTTTAATTACACTTATCAAGATGGTTTATAGACACAAACTGTTGATGTAGTGAATGTCTCCAAAATTTAGGGACATTGATACACACATGATAAAAATTATAAGACCATTTCTTATGTATTCATAGCTTCTTACATCAAATCTATTTAAATAACTGAAAAAAAGTACTTGTACCAAGTGACATAAAAAGGAACAGTCATTGTTAATCTAAATAATAACATTGATTCAGACAAAGATTTATCTTTAAATAAAACCATTTTCCCCAATCTTAACAAGTGTGATCAATAGATATAAAAGTAAAGAAGTGTAAGAGTTTGCTCATTGGAAATGCCAAAACCAACTAAATTTCACACACTGTTTTACTGATAATATGACTGAGTGGTTAAGACTAGTGTGTTTGGAATCAGTCTGCCTACGTTTAAATCACAGCTAAACTTACCAGATGAATTACCCTCCATGTTAGTTAGCTTTTCCAGGCATCAGTTCCTTATCAATAATATGGGGCTGAGTTTTATTACCTTCATTTAGGAATAAATAAGAAAATTTGAGTCAGGCACTAGTACGGAGCCTGGCACATGCTAAGAGATCAACAAATGTTTGTCTGTTACCTTTTTAAATTTATTTACTTTTACTATTTACATTATTGTTCAGAATGAGATTAACAGTAGACTGCCATGACAAAGAATTTGAATGATGTAAAATTCTAAGTGAACTTCTAAGGCTTTTAAACTGGTATATTTTGTATTTTTCAATAGGCCTCTAAATCATCTAATGAGAAGAAATTGTATCCCAGACCAATTTTGAAGGATACTACTACTTGGCAACCAAAATCCTTTAATCCTCTTGTAGTAAAGGAATTATAACTTGTAGTTGGCTTTCCAGTTAGGAACAGGATTTCCCAGTTCATCATGAAAGGATGCAACAATATGTCTAAGTTCTTATCAATAATGTATAACTGAAATATGTTTAATTTCTCCTTCATTTGCTTAAGAGGAAATTGTTGACTCTGCACTTCTGCTCTTTGATGCCCAGAACGGTGATATTCAGAAAGTGTTGGAAACTTGCGTCTTAAACTTGGCAGATTCACCATCATCCTATGTTCCTAAATTAACCCCTTGAATTAGACTTACTTGCTGATTTGCTATATTGTGCCTGAATTTGCAAACAGGTAATAAACAAATTGCTGTAGTCATTTGCTATTTGATTTTTTTACTTATTAGCTACTAATTATTAGCTACTAATAATTCTTTAATATACCCTATATTAGTTTAATAAGACTTTATATAATCATTAGTAATTGCAGTGGCCGCTAGGTAAAAAAGCTGAAAATTATTAGATGTTTAATGATTATAATCAAGTTAAAACATTAAAAACAAACTATTAAATATCCCATATAATCCATATTTATGAATAAACTTGGGGTAAAACTATTTCAAATATTTATGATGGCAATTAAGAATGCACATGGATGAAAAGTACTTAGATTGTTCTTAATATAACAAACATACTGTACTTCAAAATTAGCATGCATTTAGACCTGCAACTATAAAAATGAATTTCATAACATTTTTTGATGTTTTAATGCTGAGTGTCCATTTCATGATAAATTCTATTCATGTAAACTCTGCAGTGCATTAGGAACAGCCTGAGGGAAGATTTGAAGCCAAATGAGAAGAATTTGAAGACTAATTCCTCAACTTAACATAAGCTATACTAATAAAGAAGAGAGAAGATCCAAATAACATAATTAGAAATGAAAAAAGCAATGTTACCACTGACCCCACAGAAATAAAAATAACAATTAGAAACTACTACGAACATCTCTATGTACACAAAATAGAAAACCTAGAAAAGATGGACAAATTCCTGGACACACACACCCTTCTAAGACTGAATCAGAAAGAAATTGATTCCCTGAACAGACCAATAATTAGCTCCAAAACTGAATCAGTAATAAGTAGCCTGCCATCCAAAAAAAAAGCTTAGGACCAGATGTAGTATTCATAGCCAAATTCTACCAGACCTATGTAAAGAGCTGGTACCATTCCTACTGAAACTATTCTTTAAAAATTGAGGAGGGACACTTCCCCAGCTCATTTTATGAGGGCAGCATCATCCTGATACCAAAACCTTGCAGATATACGCACACGCGCGCACACACACACACACAAACACACACATACACACACACACCCCTTGAAGCCAATATTCTTGATGAACATTGATGCGAAAACCCTCAAAAAACACTTGAAAACTGAATCCAGCAACACATCAAAAAGCTTATCCACAATGATCAAGTAGGCTTCATCTCCAGGATGCAAGGTTGCTTCAACATACACAAATCAATAAAAGTGTGATTCATCACATAAAGAGAAGTAAAGGCAAAAGCCACGTGATTATCTCAACATATGCAAAAAAGGCTTTCAATAAAATTCAACACCCCTTCATGTTAAAAATTCTCAATAAACTAGGTATTGAAGGAACATACTTCAAAATAATAAAAGCCACCTATGGCAGACCCACAACCAACATCATACCAAAAAGGGAAAACCTGAAAGCTTTCCCCTTGAAAACCAGGACAAGACAAGGAAGTCCTCTCTCACCACTCCTATTCAACATAGTATTGAAAGTCATAGGAAGCACAATCAGGCAAGAGAAAGATATAAAAAGAATCCATATAGGAAGTCAAACTATCTCTGTTTGCAGACGACATGATTCTATATCTAGAAAACCCCATAGTCTCAACCCAAAAGCTCTTTCAGCTAAGAAACAACTTCAGCTAAGTCTCAGGATATAAAATCAATGTACAAAAGTCACTAGTATTCCTATATACCAACAACGACCAAATTGAAAGTCAAATCCGGAATGCAGTGTCATTCACAATTGCCACGTAAAGAACAAAATACTTAGAAAAACAGCTCACGAGGGATGTAAAAGATCTCTATGATAAGAACTAAAAAATATTGCCCAAAGTATCACAGATGACCCAAACAAATGGAAACATACTCCATGCTCAGGAACAGGAAGAATCAATATCATTAAAATGGCCATACTGCCCAAAGCAATTTACAGATTCAATGCTATTCCTATGAAATTACCAATGGCATTCTTCAAAGAACTAGAAAAACTATTTAAAAATTTATATGGAACAAAAAAAGAGCCCAAATAGCCAAGGCAATCTCGAGCAAAAAGAACAAAGCTGGAGGCATCACATTACCTGACTTGAAACTACACTACATGGCTACAGTAAACAAAACAGCAAGATATTGGTACAAAAACAGGCACAAAGACAAATGGAACAGACTAGAAAACCCAGACATAAGGCTGTTCACCTATGACCATCTGATCCTCAACAAAGCTGACAAAAACAAGCATGGGGAAAGGACTCCCTAGTCAATATATAATGCTGGGATGACTGGCTAGACATGCAGAAGATTGAAACCGGGTCCCTTTCTTACACCATATGGAAAGATCAACTTAAGATGAATAAAGTCTTAAATGTAAAATCCCAAACTATAAAAACCTTGGAAGACAACCTAGGCAAAAACATTCTGCACATAGAAATGGGCAAAGATTTCATGACTAAGATGCCAAAAGCAATAACGATAAAAGCAAAAATTGACAAACGGGATATAATTAAACTTAAGAGCTTGGGCACAGCAAAAGCAACTATCAGCAGAGTAAAGAGACAACCTACAGAATGGGAAAAAATATTTGCAAACTACGCATCTGACAAAGGTCTCACATCTAGCGTCTATAGGGAACTTAAAAATTAAAAAACCATTAAAAAGTCGACAAATTACCTGAACACTTTTCAAAAGAAGACATACATGAAGCCAACAAGCACATGAAAAAAGCTCAATATTACTGATCATTAGAGAAATGCAAATCAAAACCACAGTGAGATACCATCTCACACCAGTCAGAATTGCTATTATTAAAAAGTCAAAAAATAATAGATGCTGGCAAGATCATGCAGAAAAAGGAACACTTAGACACTGTTGGTGGATGTGTAAATTAGTTCAACTATTGTGGAAAGCAGCGTGGCAATTCCTCCAAGAGCTAAAAACAGAACTGTGATTTGACTCAGCAATCCCATTATTGGCTATATGCCCAGAGGAATATAAATTATTCTACCATAAAGACACATGCACGTGAATGTTCATTGCAGCACTATTCACAATAGCAAAGACATGAAATTAACCTAAACGCCCATCAATGATAGATGGGATAAAGAAAATGTGGTACACATACACCATGGAATACTATCCAGCCATAAAAAGAATGAGATCATATCTTTTGTGGAAACATGGATGGAACGGAATGCCATTATCCTCAGCAAACTAATGCAGAAACAGAAAGGCAAATACCACATGTTCTCAGTTATAAGAATGATGAGAACTCATGGATACAAAGAAAGGAACAACAGATACTGGGGTCTACTTGAGGGTGAAGGATGGGAAGAAAGAGAGGAGCAGAAATAATAACTATTGGTTACTAGGTTTAATATCTAGTATTAATAGGTGATGAAATAATCTGCACAACAAATTTCTGTGACACGAGTTTACCTACGTAACAAACCTGCACATATACCCTTCAACTTAAAATAAAAGTAAAAATAAATAGATAAATATAAAAAACATAGCCTAAATACATCAAATAAGTTGTGACTTAGCTTCTTCTTTTATAAACTAATGATTAAAAATAAATATACCTCACAATGTTGTTGTAAAGGGTAATTGAGATTATATAAATAATATATAAATGAACTCTAAATTACTTTATATATGCACTTTATTCCTCAGAGAACAAGAATGTCTTATATACACACACACACATATATATGTACGAACATACAATATTTCTGGTAAAATTTTTGGTAATGTCCTATTTTATATGCTCAGAACAAATGGGCTGTTTTATTATTCAACAAGTTATGGACTCTTTTATATTTGCCATTAGAATGGTTATCATTTTAATATTTCCTAAAATCAAACTAGTATTAAGAAAGTCAGGTAAGAGAAAGATTTATTAAGATAATTTTGGGCAACAGCTTTTTTGTTCCTTTGTCTGATTAATTCTTGCTGTCCTTAAAGATAAGAAAACACTCCTACAGCTAGGCAATTAGAAAGCCATTGGTTATCTACGAAAGTGGTTTTGATAGACAGACATGATTTTGCCAAATTGCAAAGTATTAAAAAGTGAATCATTGCTGAAATGTGGAAGCAACATATGTAAACCTTAATTCCCCCAATTCTTTGTTGTGAAAGAAGACAGATCAGAGAAAGAGGAGGGTTTAGAGAGGCAAGAGGTGGTGATTTTTACAGAAAAAGAGGGCATGAGAATATCATAAGGACATTTTTAAAACTAAAGACAATGATGGAGACAATGCACGAAGTGAGAAGAAACAGCGGAGAGAAAGAAATCCAGAGAGAGAACATTTACAGGAGAGTCTAGGCAGCACAGAGCCAAGACGCACCTTTTTAAAAACAACTTTATCGAGTTTTAATTCCAAAATTAATTTTGAGAGACAACAGAGACATTTTTTTCAAAGATAAGAAAAAAGTGTTTAAAAATACAAAACAAGCAGGACATGGTGGCTCATGCCTGTAATCCCAGTACTTTGAGAGGCCGAGGCAGGCGGATCACTTGAGGTCAGGAGTTCAAGATCAGCCTGGCCAACATGGTGAAACCCCACCTCTACTAAAAAAAAAAAAAAAAATTAGAAAAAATTAGCCAGGCATGGTGGCATGTGCCTGTAGTCCCAGCTACTCAGGAGGCTGAGGCAGGAGAATTGCTTGAACCTGGGAGGCAGAGTGTTGCAGTGAGCCAAGATAGTACCATTGCACTCCAGCCTGGGCAAGAGAGTATGACTCCTTCTCAAAAAAGCAAAACAAACACAAAAGCAACAGACAAACAAACACCCAATGTTTGAAATAGAAATGCTCAAGATGAGTTATATAAAGAAGAAATAATTTGAAAGAAGTTGAAGAAGAGAACAAATGTTAAAAGAAATAGGTAGAAAAAGTAGAGATTTCACTGGGAAAACAAAGCATGTGTTACTAAAAAAGCGATGAGAAAAAGAACAGCTTATGAGAAAACAAATAGTGAAAATTGTCAAATCTAAGTTTCCAGAAAATACTAGAAAACAACTGTTGGTATGGCAAAGGTGAGTTTTTTTCTTACTGTTGTAAAGCAGTAAGAAATATCACATATCACGGTATCTAGTACCGTAATAGAGACTTAAGAGTATCTCTGTGGAGATTGCAATGTCAAGATATTTATAAGTTTGGGGGACTGGCTGAAGGTGGGTGTTTCCATACAGTGGGTGAATTCAGACTGGGCAAGGATGCTGTTATAATAGTGTAGAATTGATGGGCATAGCAAGGAGAGAGTTCTCAGGTGAGGGTTCTAAGAGTCCTGGAAAATAATTGTTTGATGCTATTAAAAAGTTGCACAGCAAATAGATTTTGCAGGAACTCTCTGAAACAAATCTTTAGGTTCTAAACAACTTTTATCTTCCAGACAAGAGTTTCCTTGAATAGTAGAGGGTGTTGATGAAGACAGTGGAATAATAAACTTATGTTAGTGAAGACAACAAACTGTGGGGTTGCAGATGTTTTTGCTCTCACTCCGTTCATTTAAGAAAAAGTGGAACTAGATATGTTTCCAATTTATAGCAAGAATTTCTCTCCTAGGAAGGGATGATATTGAAGGAACATAGTTCAACCTAGTCAATCAAGTTCTATTAAGACAAGTATTCAAAATCTTCAAAACTTATTACATTCTAATAATCGACCTGTGTACCTTCTTCCAATGAAAGGGTGAACATTGATTTTTAGAGATTTTAAGAGTGCCTTGTAAAGTTTGTTGGATTTTTTATTTTCTTCATTCTTGAAACCTCAAAATGATCTCTGAAGAATATCTTATCTTTGCCTGGCCCCCTAACTCTGTGCTCTTTCTTCATAACATAAATACATTTAAATTGTAAGTATAACTAAGAAGTATAGCAAGTGTAATGTGACTTTGCCAAGGTATTATGATTTGCACATTTTAGCTTAAAAGAAACTAAATATTATAGTTAATAAGCATGGTGATATTTATTTGCCTTATAATAACCATATATCAATAATAACATATATAAATAAATGTAGATTCTGAAGCATTTAGTAATGCATGTTATTACTTAATATTAGAAAGTAACAAAAAATTAAAATTAAAATTGGAAACAATAGTAGCAAGGAAGACCCTTCCCCATGAGAATACATGAGAAAACTGGGACCTAAGACAAGGAGCTCTGAATATAGCCAATATGAACTGAATCTTAATTAGAGAAGCGATCTAGCCTTCACTGTTTGCATATTCAAATCTTCCATTAACTTGCCAGCAGCACTTCAGTTTTAACATATCTTCAGGACTTCATTAAATGAATCTAGATGGTTTTTTTTTAAGTTTTAAAACATTTACACTGTGAATATATCATTTTACTTATTTATGGAGTTTAAGAGATTAGTTAATGACATCTCCTAAAGCAGAAAAAAGGAAGAAAAAATGGGAAAGAAACCATGAAGGACAAACGATTAAGTAATTTAGATTTTTTTAAATTAAAACTACAAGGCAAAGCGAAATATATGGCGCTTGCTATTGTTTTAAAAGGCAGTGAAAATAAAGAAGCATAATGGTATAATTATAAACCTTTGAATTTCTTCACTGACAAAAGCATTCAATCTATTAATGCAGCAAAAGTGTGTTTATATCTAGCTCAAGACAAATATAATAGCGTTATGTTTCACAATGGTATAATTTAAAACACTGTCTATAAATGAAAAATGTACACTTCGCCCTTGGTTAATTTTTTTAAGTATTCCTTTGCCCTTGGTTAATTAAACAGAAAGTAGGATTCCATTGCAACAGTTCTCTCTACTAGTGGGGCCTTCCTTCTACATTTAAAATGAAGCCTTCCCCTCTACACACACACACACACACACACACACACACACACACACACACACACAATTTCAATTTCATATCCTTCCTTCTGCTGTAATTTTCTCCATAGCATTTATCACCAACTGGCATACCTGTTAATTTTAAATCTTTGTTATTACTTATTTGGTTAAGGTTTCTCTTTCCCACTCCCACTTCCACCCTAGAATATTCAGCAACATAATAACAGGAACACTGTTTTGTTCCCTGCTTTATTTCCAGGGCCTAGGTCACTATCTGTCACATAATAGGTACTCATTAATAATAATTGCAGAAAAAGAGGCAGAAGGAAGAAATGGTTGAAAGGAAAAAAGAAGGAAATTATTGTTATAGGTGAGTTATTAACTGGACAACAGAGATAAACAGCAGAGGGACAGAATTAGATTCCTAAGCCCTCCTAGAAGTGATTTCCTGTTTCACTTTTATTTCACTACAGTATCAAGGAAAGAGGGCCTAGAGCTGGGTCTCTTCTGGGAATAGTCTCTACTCTCACTTGTTTTTCCTTGGCATCTGTTTTTCCCCAACACTCATTACACTGGGCAATTTAGGACTTAGCAGAGAAGTGGTCAAGGACAGCACTAAGCCTGGCATTAGGGCTGAAGTACTCTTAGCCCCACTACAAAAAAATTGGTCCCACGTAGGGTCTATGTTTGTTTGAGGACAAAACTTCATAGCAATAAAAAAACCACTTGTGTAAAAATCACTAACGACTTTCATGTTGCAAAATCCCGTAAATGATTTTCAGGCCTCAAGCCCTGTGATATCTCATCAGTGGTCAAAAAAGATGGCCATGTGTCTTTTAAGCTTTCTGCTAGTTTCATTTCCGTAACACTGGACTCTAATCTTTTGTTTCTAGCACACTGGTCACTTCTCTCCTAACATTAGTGATGTTTACTACATTATCAGGGCTATAAAACAGTAGAAGGCATACTTCCGTTCTTTTTACCTAAAACTCTATTTTATATCAAATTATGGCCATTATAAACATTAAATGAAAATAAAGTTAAAAAGACTGAGATAAAGATAAAACAGCAATATTTCTAAATGCTGTCTAATTGCAATGGCTTTATATTATCATCAGCAAATAAATCAGGTCAGAATATACATGATATACTTTGATTAAGATATATTATTAATAATTATGAATGAAAATCCAAGCTTTCAATAGCTTTCTTAATTTTTTTAAACACTTAGTCTGATCTCTTGGTTGTCTTCATCTTACGAAGTGCCAATGAAGAGGTCCAATTAGGATTTAGAAAAGATTCTGCTATGCCATTTTCTTGTTATTTCCTGTGAGCTCATTATTATCATGTACAATCTGAAATTACATTAATACTTCAAAGCAGTCTGTTCATTTAGTGAGACATATTTTAGTTAATACTAGAAAATTCAATATTTAAACATACTTCATATATTTATTATTTATTTGGTTAAGTTTTGCTTCTAGAAACCCCCACACTAGAAAGCTCAGCTCCACAATTGCTCAACTTTACTAGGCATAGATAATCAGATTTATAATTTATTGATTGGAAAAAAATATATAAAATACTGCTCTCGATGTCTTTATACTGTTTAATTTCTATTGTATCCTAAGAATGAAAATGATGATAAAATAATGACAATAATAATAATAATCATAAAATGAGTAAAAAGAGGAGGAAGAAAAGGAAGGAAAAGGATTAGAAGCTATCATTTTTTGGATGACTTTGCTATGTGTCAAGAATTCTTCTAAACAAATTGCATGTATAATAATAATAATTTCTTTCAGGAATTAACATTGAGTTTACTCTGAGACAGAATTTATTCCCTCTTAATTTTTGGATGAACAACAGGTAATCTCTTGTCCTTTGACATCTTTACTAGTCTTTAGGATTTCTCAGATAATATTGAAAATGGCTCAACAATTCTCCAAATCCTTTCATTTTCATAGGACATAATTCACCTCGACTTAGAGATTAGAACTAAATTAGGGGAGACATAGAGATTGGTGGTCAAGGCTGAGAGTGCTTGAAGGGGGAAATAATCTCTTGCTGAGCAATTACTCTCCATTTTGGTTTATTTGTTTTTATTACTCCTTTACGGTACAAATGACGGGGGGGCTGAAGCAGATTAAAGGGCCAGGAGTAAATTACTATATTCTTCTCCAAGAAGTGGGCATACTCCTTGGTTATTTTCTTATACCGAATTCTCAACTGAACTCCTAATCCTTATCCCGAGTGGCTTCAAATGTCTACTAATAAAATGTTTTATATTTCAACAAACATTAACAGATTTGAGCTACATTTTCTTATTCATTCTAAAGTATCTATTCTTTATCACTTAAATATTGTTAGATATTTCAGTGTGCTTTTATACTGTCAGAGTTAGGTACCTTCTTTTTTATTCTTTATAAGTTATTGTAATGAATGGATATTATTTCTAAGACTCCCACATTTTGCTACTGTTACAGAAATTGTCTCATGCTTTCTTCACTGAGGAGGCCAATGTGCATTACACAGGGATTCCAATCATTTGGCTTCCCTGGGCCACACTGGAAGACAAAGAACTTCTTGGGCCATACATAAAATACACTAACACTAACAATAGCTGATTGGCTTAAAAAAGAAAAGCAAAAAAATCTCATAATGTCTTAAGAAAGTTTACTAATTTGTGTTGGGCTGCATTCAAAGCCATCCACGGGATGCAGGTTGGACAAGCCTGATCTACAAAAAAATTCACTACTTCAGGGGGTTCTGCACTGCAGATTACAGGAGGAGTTCCCTAGCTAGGTGCACATGCCACTTAGACCTCATACTTACCTATATTTTCTTCTCTTTTTCTTGCTCACCCCCACACATACACACACTCATGTTTATTCTTATTTCTACTGTAATATATTGACAGCAATGTTGGCAACATTAGATTAAATGGAGCAAAGTTCCATTGATGAAAACCATATCCAGATAGAAGAGATATGAATTATACTTCTTGGTAAATTATTTGGCCATTTCTGATTGGCTATAATAACTAACAAATATAATAAAATACCATTTCCATTTTTACTGAGCCAGTTTAAGGAGATAATGATAAATTATAACAACAGATTTTACTGTCCAATTTTATGAACGTGGTCCAGTTCAGGTTTTATATACTAGTTCTACAAAGCATTGTATACCATATATCAAAAAGGTATCATTTGACATAGGCAATAGTGATCCATTTGGTTTCTAAATGTACATTCTACCTATCAATATCAGTAACCGTCTCTTTCATAGAAACTTGCTTGTTATTTTCGTTTACTTTATTACTGTTTTTCATTCCATTTTGTGCTCAATTTTATCTATAATCTCAGTTAATATATTTCTATTTTTATATTTTTTTCTGCTTTGGTTAATTTTATTCATATGCCAATAACAGCAGTCCTTTATTATTCATCCAGAAATCTCTGTGGGAACCCAGAAAAGTAGATCCAGATATGAAATTATAGATTAGTATGGAGAATGATTTAAGTATAAAAATTCATTCATTATAGAAATATTCAAAGAGTATCTACTTTGCTTCAGACACTGCAATTGAAACAACATCACGCTACCTGACTTCAAACTATACTACAAGGCTACAGTAACCAAAACAGCATGGTACTGGTACCAAAACAGAGATATAGACCAATGGAACAGAACAGAGGCCTCAGAAATGACACCACACATCTACAACCATCTGATCGTTGACAAACCTGACAAAAACAAGAAATGGGGAAAGGATTCCCTATTTAATAAATGGTGCTGGGAAAACTGGCTAGCCATATGTAGAAGGCTGAAACTGGACCCCTTCTTGTAACTTATATGAAAATTAATTCAAGATGGATTAAAGACTTAAATGTTAGACCTGAAACCATAAAAACCATAGAGGAAAACCTAGGCAATACCATTCAGGACATAGGCATGGGTAAGGTCTTCGTGACTAAAACACCAAAAGCAATGGTAACAAAAGCCAAAATAGACAAATGGGATCTAATTAAACTAAGAGCTTCTACACAGCAAAAGAAACTACCATCAGAGTAAACAGCCAACCTACAGAATGGGAGAAAATTTTTGCAATCTACCCATCTGACAAAGGTGGGTAGAGTCTACAAAGAACTTAAACAAATTTACAAGAAAAAAAACAAACAACCCCATCAAAGAGTGGGCAAAGGATATGAACAGACACTTCTGAAAAGACATTTATGCTGCCAACAGACACTTAAAAAAGTGCTCGTCATCACTGGCCATCAAAGAAATGCAAATCAAAACCACAATGAGATACTATCTCACACAAGTTACAATGGTGATCATTAAAAAGTCAGGAAACAACAGATGCTGGAGTGGATGTGGAGAAACAGGAAAGCTTTTACACTGTTGGTGGGAGTGTAAACAAGTTCAACCATTGTGGAAGACAGTGTGGTGATTCCTCAAGGATCTAGAACTAGAAATACCATTTGACCCAGCCATCCCATTACTGGGTATATACCCAAAGGATTATAAATCATGCCACTATAAAGACACATGCACACATATGTTTATTGTGGCACTATTCACAATAGCAAAGACTTGGAACCAACCCAAATGTCCATCAGTGATAGACTGGATTAAGAAAACGTGGCACATATACACCATGGAATACTATGCAGCCATAAAAAAGGATGAATTCATGTCCTTTGTAGGGACATGGATGAAGCTGGAAACCATCATTCTGAGTAAACTATCACAAGGACAGAAAACCAAACACCACATGTTCTCACTCATAGGTGGGAATTGAACAATGAGAACACTTGGACACAGGGTGGGGAACATCACACTCTGGGGTCTGTCATGGGGTGGAGGGCAGGGAGAGGGATACTATTAGGAGAAATACCTAATGTAAATGACAGGTTAATGTGTGCAGCAAACCAGCATGGCACATGTATACATATGTAACAAAACCGCATGTTGTGCATATGTACCCTAGAACTTAAAATATAATTTAAAAAAAAGCAAGATTAATACAACTCAGTCCTTGTTCTAAAGGAGATTATGGTCACATCTCTACACAAAGATATGCTAGTATCATTCCCTCTTTTGTTTCATTTTATTAGATTTCTCTGAGACAGTGCCAGTGGCATTCAAAGCAAATTGTAATGGCAGAGTGAAAAGTAGCAACACTGCAAGTGTAAGGTGTTTTTTAGAGATGCTCCTGTTAATGCAGAGACATAGCAATTGGGTAGCATTAAATTATGCCCCCACATAAAATTCAAGTATTCAACACCTGAATGTAAGTTTACTCATACCGGAAAATCATACTTAAAATCACTGTTTCAGTCCATGACGTGTATACAGACATGGTGATTTCCACTGCATGTTTTTAGGTTTGGGATGCACCCGCTAGATTTTGGAAATAAGTTGGAACCTATAGTTTTTTGCTGTATTTTTTCCCTTTTCTTTTAAATGCTAATAAAATGTTGAATTCTCAAGTCTGAACCTTTCACTAAGATTTTCCAATAGAGGGTATATTCTTTTTCAGAATTCAACAAATTAATTGCGGAAAGCTACTTCAGCGACTAAAAATGTCCTGTTTGTTTTAGAAGCAAGAAAATAGATTACATTAAAACATTTTGTTTGAGTTAAATGTGTGCCTTACAGTTCAAAACGAAGAATTGGTGGAACATTATGGTCATATCCAGGGACTTTATGAACGAAAATAGATTAACATTAGATGAAAGCAGTATGTGTGATACTTATTATGTTATGAATGTATCATGTAGAATGATTAATAAGCATTGGCCAAAAAAAGAACATCTAAATCAAAATGGCCATAAATAAAGCTTGATAATATGGTTTCCTTTTCTCTCTCTCTCTCTCTCTCTCTCTCTCTCTCTCTCTCAGGAATTATGAGATCTGTTATTATATTTTTAGGTAACAGTTCAGAACTATTATTCCCATAACAGCAACTTTCCATAAATGAGTCTCTGTGGCAATGGTCTATCATAGAAATCTTTGTTCACCATTTGAAAAGGAGGGATTGAAAACTATAAATTTGTCAAAAAATAACACATCAGCAGTCAGACAGGGGAAAGTATCATGTGGATGCTCTCCTGACGCTTACTTGTCCTCTCTCCCACCTGTCTTACGAAGGGCAAGTGGATAATAAAATGAGGAAAATCATGACAGGGAAGTATGTAATGCAACGAAGAACAAGCAAAGGGGTTTGGAAACCCAGAGTCACCGAGTTTCTAATGCTCATAAATGGTAAATGACCACCACTAGAAGGATTTATGTGTTCAATATTCACTGCTATACTTCCCTTTAAAAACTAAAACACAAACCCTGCTGGAAATAAATAAAAAATGTAAGAGATACTACTATTTTTGCAGTTATTACTGAATAGCATGCTGGTTCTACTTCTCTAATAATCACTTTTTTACCATAATGTAAATGATTAAATGAATAGTCTTACTCTCTCCAAAATAGTAGGAATTCATGTGTTATATTACTTTAGTGTTGCATTCCAAGTTAAAATGCAAAGGCAATGCAAATTGTGCAGTTTCTTTAGCTTAATGAAAATAGAGTACCTATATATAGGGTTTATAGTTTTACATGTAAATCCATATATTTCAGAACAATATAAAAAGAAACAGGGTTTTGATAAGAGTCTTGGTGTTCATGCTACAAATAAATTCAACTCCAGAGACCAGTGATAATGGTCTAGTAGATATAAAATGGCTGCTGAGTTTGCTGGCAGCTTACAGCCAGCTCATTAGAGTTATTCAAATGTTTGCTTCATAAAGGAATTAGTGAGGTATTAAAATGCTAAATAAAAAAAATCCAATCATGTTTCAGCCTCAGTGTTGCACATACTTTACAACACATTAAACCAATATTTCCCTCTTGTATTACCTATCATAGTCACCAGAACATTCTCATTTTGTTCAACTTTATAATAACATTATTTGTGAAAACATAGAGCAACCTTTCTATCTCTCTCCCCCTGTGCTCTATTTATCATCAGTAATGTGCTACTTTGCTCTCCAAGCACTGAGGTATGTCCTTATAGCATAGGCTCCCTTATAAAGGTTGTTACCCACATAAGAGTCCATAATATCATGCTCATACTAAACTCATTTCAAACAAAATGCTAATCATCTCTGGATTCTGTTGTTTTTCCACAAGTAAAAACTAAAATTTGTTTTTTAGTCTGTCGAGATGTTCATCAGATTTACATTTTCCTTCTCATTACAGAACTTTAAAATGAGCCACACTTCACGGCTCAAAGTGTGGAAGATGTCATTAAACCAGCAGTCTAATCAAGAAGGTGTAAAAAATTTAATTAAACTAATAGCAGGCTGACTCAATTATTCTAAAATATATTAAAACACATGCTGTACATGTGATTATAATCATAAGCCATATACAATTTTTATTTACTTTTCTGCACATCTTATTAAATTGAACTATTTCTTTGTAGATAGTATATAGACAATATTCAAGAATATATACATATACACACATACACATACGAATATATAAGGAAGTATATATACATACACACACTATTATAAATACCACTCTATAAAAATGTAATATTTTAGATATGGATCATTTCACTGTTTGCTTTTTTAGAACAGATAATGATGCAATACTAAAGCCAATGCTTAAGAAATCTCTTTCTATACCTTCCCTTGCATGTGAATATTGCTTTTCCTATTTTAGCTTGGTGTTATTGCTAAAATCAGCAACTCTTGCTTTTTAAAAATGGCAAAACTCAACTTTGTTAATGGGTGCCAAATTAAACCCTAAGTTTAAGTTAATCAATTCTCATTTCATGAGTATTGTCATTGCTCTGAGTTACTTTTTTTTCCTTTAATTGAGCCCTCATTCTTGCTTTTTCTATTGGTTACTTTGCTTGTACTTATTTTCTTCAAAAAAGCCCAAAAATTTTTGAAGGACTTGTATGTATAATTCTACATAATTTTTCTAAGAAAAAAATCTATAGTTATCACCAAAAGCATAAATATCAGGGTTTTTGATATGAAAACTTGTAATCATGGCTTTGTTTAAAAGCCATTGGTTCATATTCACCTCATTTCTAGATGTCTTACAGAGCTCCATTCTTAAGGAAACTGGATAAGATAGCAGTATAACTTCACACTGACAAAGAGATGTTCCTTCTGACTGCAGAAACAACTGCAGAATCAACAATCCAAAGTAAGGGCCAACTTGTCGGATGCTAACAATGCCACTTTTGCATTTACCTGAAGTGGACTATAGTTTTTTTGCAGAGGCAGAGATGAAAATTAACAATTACCTTGGATTGGCATATTGGCCTGAATAATACTGTAGCCAAAACGCATCACACAACTTTCCATTCTTCCTCTGCTCTTGTGTCCACAGGTTGGCAAAGGACGTCTGTCTCTGTTTCTGAATCTTCCAGTGTTATAAATTTCAAAGGTAAACACATTTTTCAAACATGTTTTAGAAAACAAAGATGACAAAGAGGCCCAATGTATCAATATTAAGAAAATTAAAGAGTCTTACATGAGATTTCTTCACAAAAGATCTGTATTATTGCTGCAAAGAGGTATTTTGGGGGGTATTGCTTTTCTTTTAATTTATTAATTAAACAAATATGTATCACTTGTCTCTGAAGCAGATAAAATGTAGATTCAGTAGATAAATCTATTTTTTAAAACAACAGCCTCTACTTTAACAGCTATGACAGCATATAAAAACAGGTGGCCATGCTTTTGGCCAGGATTTATACTATCATTTTTTCTATGAATAACTTCCTGATAAAAGATGTCTAGATATCTTCCAAACAAATACAGTGTAAGCACACCACTATGAAACCTATGCCTCACTAAATATGATTATAACAAACATTGTCAAGAAAAATAACCTTTTATAATTCCTTTTAGAAACTTAATTGCTAAGGCCACACTCAGGTTTTGGTATGGAGGGATCGAGACCTACTTCAATAGCTGCTGGCTCTCAGTTGTACTTCTGAGCCATCTTTAAACTACTTAGTAAGCATTACTCCAGATGGCCCATCGGCAGCTGACAGCAATTCTACCCACCACAGCATATGGTCCACTGATGGTTGATAACTGTCATTCAGGTAAAACTCACTAGAGCTATGTGCCAATCATAAAACACTCACTAAAAAGGGGATCAAAGCCTGAGCGGACATGTAGTTTCTGTCCCGATTAGATAAATAATTAGTCACTTTCACTGGAAACCTTCCCTTGGATATAGCAAAAAAAAGAAACCAAAATAAAACAAAACAGAAAAATCAACCCACTGGGGTGGAAAATGTTTGCTAAAATATTTTGCATGAGTGATTGGCCACTAAAACCACTGCCTACCTCCATGTGAATTATTTTATGTATTTTAAACCCACTTAACTGATATATTTTTTATTAAAAATGGAGTAGAGAACACATTTTAGCTTAAGCATATTCTTTAAAAAAGAAATTAAAACTAATTAAGGTAAATCTATAAATGAGTTTTTGCAACATTGACAATTATTTAAATAATGGTTAAATTACTTTACGCGTGTGAGTATGCCTCTCTATATATAGATAGATAGATACGTACGTATGTATATAATGAAAATAAATTCAATTTGAAATATAAGCTGCAAATGCCTATAATTTAGAAAATATTTTCACTCTTTATAAGGCATATAATTATATGTAAAATTAGGACATTCAATACAATGCTAATATTTTGATTTAGTCTCTTATATTTAAGATATTCCGCTGAAACAAAATGGATACAACAACAAATACCTCCGTCAGAATAATAATGCAAATTAATTATGCCTGAGTTCTATAAAAATATATAACTGAAATATACTTATAGAAATCTATTATTAGTTAATATTAGTGTTGGCAAAAGGTAAAAAAAGCTTGTTTTGTTTTAGTCATTTTAATAATGATTAGTACATGGTAGGAGGCAATAGACCTGTCTTCCATAAGCCATCATACCCCTTTTTTATCCCTGATGTTAATCAGAAGTTGACAACACTTAGTGATAAAGAAAAGTTCAAAATGCTTTGATTATATGGACATATTTTAAGCTTTTATATACTTAAATAATATTGGCTATCAAAATTAATATAAACTTCTTTATATGCATAAATAATAACCTATACCTTGAATGTCATCTGAATGCTTATCACAGAGTAAGCTAGTTAGAAGTATATATGAACTACCAGAGAATAATACTTGAAATCACAGACAATGCAGACATTTCTCAGCTCCATTAACATAAGCCTCTCAAGAGAGCTCTAAAAGTCTCCTTTTATTGATTCTCTCCTTTTATTTTCTTATTTTCCTAAATTTCATCGTTCAGAATCACTGTTTGAAAGGTTTCTTTCCAAGTTCAAATTCTCAACTAATGTATCCTAGTTTTCCTCCTTTTCCCTCAACACTAATTCTTCACCAAAAGCTGGCATCTCTAGCTCTTAACACCTGTCACATTCTTTTCTTTCTCTCAATCCTCACGACTTCTTAGATCAGAAGTGGACTAGTGAAACCATCACTGAGCCCAGTATTATAACCTGATCATTGAATATACTGATTAAAACACCAATGCTCTCAAATGCAGCAGTATCTAAAGGACAAAGTTAAATGTTTTATAATGCTATATCAGGTTCTTCTGATCTTTCACTAGCCTTCTATGCTCCAGGGTCTCCCTACTTCACTCACGTCTCCTTTCTATATGAATGCTGGGACCAAACAAACTACTCCTATTTCCCGAGGATGACAGGTTGTTTCATACCTCATTATTTTTGCTCATAGTGTCCAGTGTTCCTTCTTTATTGGAGCCTACCCCACCCCCTTTTCATTTGCTATCACATTTGCCTTCCATTGAGAACACCTGTTTGCCTTTCTTGTCAGGTCCATACGTAAGTCCCTGTTACTAATATAGCTCCTCCTGTTTTTGTTTTAGTTTAATAAGATCATGGTATTAAGTATTATTACAATTCAAAGTGTGCAGAGACGATGATGTATGTGTTTGTCCTTTTCTTTAGGGAAGATGTTACTAGATCAAAAGCAGCTGTCATGTAATAACTCATCTGAAGACCCATATGGAAAGAGACCTTATTACCTTTCCTAGTCCTTTACTTTTATCTATTTCTGTAAATATAAGTTTATATACACTGGCTCTTGTGCCATTTGCTGTCTTCATTAATATAAAAATATATTTTGAGATATATGCTGTCATCTACTGGACATAAATGTCTTCAGCACTTCTTATCACAGGTACTTTCCAGTTTTGCTAATCGAGGTATATAAAACACCTACTAGTTTCAGGACGTAGTTCAAGGGACTCCTACACTGTAAAGCCAGTCCTATCCTCATCGCTCAATTTCTGATAGGGATATCCTCTGCTCTTTGCATTTCAGTTATGTATATTACAACATTATTATTCTGATTCACCTAGGAAGAAATATGCTTTTATGTCATCTGTCTAATAATGTCAGATATTCTGTGTGATGAATGTTACCACATGGAAAACTTGTCACCTAATTTGGAGGGTGTGTTTGGAAATAGATAAAAGCAATGGGGAGGAATACAACATTATTAAAAAGTAGTAATTTAATAATTACTTTAATGTTCAAAACTAAATGTTGACTCCCAGAGTCTATGCTTAGGAGATGACAGCTATATTTTTAACATAAATATTTCTATTAAAGAATGCTTTTAATGTAAATATATAAAAACCTTTGAAGAAAATTTAAGAAAACTCTTTATAAAGTGAATAAAGGAATCTATAGGTTCTTTTAGTCTCACAATTGATCAGAATACTGTATTTTAAAACATTACATATTTATTTGGAATACCATTGGTAATGTAATAAATCAATCACTATAAACAAAAAGTGTTATTAATTCCAAAGACACCTGTGATATTTCAGATGAAAATTATAAACAATTATTATGCAACATTTTAATCTGAATACTATATTTTAAATGTCATCATAGAGAAGAGACATCTTAATGCCCTTGACTACATCATATAACCCACAAAAATATGTCTGCAATGATGGGAGAATGCAATTATTTTTTTTATTTCAAATTTAGTTGACTCTCTAGCCTTCAGGATAAATAAAATATGTTTAAATAAACTCCATATGCATCACTCAGTCTCCCATGTAAAGGTATCAAATAAGACCTATGTCTTATTTCATAATGAAAAGGTACCTCAAGGCACTTTTTAAACTAGAAAGCATGATGCAAATGTATTAGATCAAAGATTCCAGACTACAAAAATTCAATGTTTCAGTTCAATTAATAACTAAAATTTATAGTCAACTCTTAAGAAAATGTTAAATATTCTAAATTAGAGAATAATTATGATTGGTTTGCTTTGCTTAGCTCTCCATCTTATATTTATTATAGCAACCTAAATATTCAAGAGTTTAAGAAAGGAGTATCAGACATTCTTTCTCTTAAAAAAGAATGCCTCTGTATTTGACAATAGTGATCAGCAGCATCCTACTATAATATGTACTCATTCATAGTAAAGGCTAACAGAGTCACAACAAAGCCTATACTTAAAATGATTGTTTGAAAACAGCAGGAGTTAAATAACTTTTCTTTCAAATAGAAACACTTGCCCACACTGTTGCTATTGGTGGAGAAGATTCTTTTCTCTGCATGCAATTTGTTTTGTCAAAGCTTATTTTCTGTTTCGCACAATGAGAACTTTATTATATGCAGTTATAATCTCTGTTTTCTGCCACTTTTATGAATCTTATAAATCTGGACTGGTTATGGCTCCCAGTTAACATGATGCTGCCCTTTGCACTTCTTTAGTGCATCTTAATTTTTTGGCTTCATGCACTGAGTGAGGTACAATCTCTATGCTACCCCAAGCGCTGGACTAGGAATTGGTAGATGAGGAGGAAAACACTCAAGAGAGCAAATACGAAACACTAAACTGAGAATTTTTCAATTTTATTCGAATCTCAAGTAAGAATATTTTTTGAAGGACAGTTTTGCTCATTATTTCCTAAAGAAGGGGCATTACTGCTCCAAGGACTCGAGGAAGCCAATGCAAGTTGGCACTATTTGAGCAAAGTTCAAAAGTACAATCTGTGGAAACTGAAGAAGAACACTTGTTCCCTCAAGTGTAGCCAGTGCTAACAGTGCAAATGAACAGGATCCAGCAGGAAATCCATATCTTCCAGAAGGTGCTGTCTTTACAACATTGTAATAAGGTATCCTAATAGCACTTTACACGACTCATACAGAATGCAAAGTTTCTCAAAGCATTTTGCCCTCGTTTTCACAATTATTTTAGTATATTCAATTTCACAGAAAGAAATCAAAAGACAGACAGGTGAAGTGATTTGCTCATGGTCTTATGAGTAAAGAGGAACAGAGCCAATTTTACAGTCTGAATTTTCCTTACTCCTGCTACTTTGCTCTTTTTCCTATATCAATGTGCTCATCACTGCATTAGACCTCTGTTATAAATCACTACTTCAAATTATTCTTATTTATTTATATTGTACTTTATTCATTCCAAAAAAAATTTGAAGACACTTTAAGAATTGCTTACAGCACAGCAGGAAAAATGAATATCTGGATGAATATAAAATAAACTAATAATCATGCATAAAATATGTTTTATTATCCTGTATAATTATTTAATGAGGGTTACACATTTTGGCTCTCAGCAACTTCACAGACAAGACAAAGGAAGAAAAGGATGAGTTATAGAAATCAGTCTACTAAAACAAATCAATTATTCAGAAGTGAGTTTTCCAGTGGCTTATGGCCCATATAGTGTCAGTTGATGAGGCTGCCTTTGCTTTTCATGTTTTCAGACCTTTAAAAGTACCTATTTTTGTGTTTCAAAAATGGACATACACACACAAATACACTGTACAGAGACAACACAGCATTTCTGGACTATCAATTCCCTAAGATGATTAAAGCGGTATAACACAAAGTGAAAGAAGTTTGAAAAGTCATTTAGTAAACTGTGACCATTTGTCAAGTTTCTTAGAAGAATAACACCCTCAATAAACTGCTCTTTTAGAACACATTAGAAGATGATAATATGTCAAAAATACTAATGTAACATTTTTCTTGAAAAGACAGTGTTTACAATTAAGATAATTAATTCTTCTCTCTATATAGACATTGACATTTGTGTATGAATATATATGTATATGTATACACACATATATAAATCACATAAATTGTTTTCAGTGTTCACATTAGCATTAGAAATAAAGAGAAATGAAAGGATGCTCTATTTGCTTCTCCCAACCCTCACTATTAATGCCTTTCACTCAAAGTTCATATCATATTGTATAAGGCAATGTGATAAGACAGTATGATAAGAAAAGGTGACAATTTATAAGACAGGAATTAATATTCATCATTTGAGAAATAGACTAAATCATAATGAATTAGTCTCCAACACATTTTATTATATGTATACAGTACACATATTATATTATATAAAATGTACGTATTCTTACTATAATCTTTTCCTTACACACACACATACACACACACACTCCTACACATATGTATATAATGCATAAACTCTTACTTTTCTCTCTTCTAGTGCTTGAAATAAGTTCTAATCAATTAAAAATTATTTAAACATTTATTCTTCAGCTTGTCTCCATTATTTCCTGTTTTATTTGGATGAATCTCTGTCCAAAATACTGACAGGTTTTCTGTCCACGAGCTTGTCAAACATTCCTCATGATTGCCATGGAGGAATGGAGGAGAACTAACGCCTGAGGCTTGGTTCAGGAGGGGCTTGGAAACAGAGTTTAAGAGCTAATATACTCACGGAACTAAATATGTACTAAATGTGGATGCAAGATGTCCACTCACATGTGCCAACTTGTCAGTTAAGTGTCAATGTGTGGGCTGATCTTAACTGGGTAGTCATTTTGGAAGCAGTCCCTTAGCTGCTGAGATAAGTAGATATGCAATAACCACTTTCTTAGCACAACAACTTGACCTAATTTTACAATTCCCCATGTTTCCCTGAAGAATGGTACATTTACAGCACCCATCATCCCTATATACTTGCTTTCTGTCATCATTAGTGATCCTCATGAGACTATATGAAATTTGAAATGGTTTTGGAATCCACATTTTAATCATAGATAGCCAATATCTTTTAACAGAAAGCACTATTTAGAAGTATATTTCAAAAACTATAAACCAGCTTCAAAAATGTTACATACATTAAATAGATTGCACAAATACATATATTCAGACTATTGCAAATTGATAGCTTTTTCCCTCCTGAATTTCCAGATACTGTTTAAGGTGTTGCCAGTTAAATATGATCAGCACTGATGTGGTATTTCCAATTTGACTTCCAGATCACGTAGCACAAAATTAGCACAGAAAATTAATCCAAAAATTAATGTGGCTTGATATCAGAAGTTACCTTAAGGATGCTAAGTTATGTATGAATGATGCTTGATTACTCTTCAAACTTCGAGATACTATTCCTTTAAAGCATGAGGGTTATTTCAGTGAATATTGTCAATATTTCCATGTCTGTGTTTCTCTACTTTTTAATATCTGTTATTGAGCAAATCTACAGTGTAAGACCTTGTGCTGAGAAGCAGATATCTTCAAAGAAGGGTGACATGGTTCTATCTTCAAAAATTCCAACGATTCCACAGAATATTCCATTTTTGTTTTATCAGATATATATATATCTGATAAAATGCTATATATATCTGATAAAATGCCTTTCACTCAAAGTGAGTTTTCTAGTGGCTTATGGCCCATATAGTGTCAGTAAATGAGGCCGCCTTTCCTTTTCATGTATTCAGACCTTTAAAACTACCTATTCTGTGTTTCAGAAATGGACATACACACAAAAATACACTGTACAGAGACAACACAGCATTTCTGGACTATCAATTCCCTAAGTCTACATATATATATATATATGTAGTGAAGGGTCATGTTCCTATAATATAAAAGACAAACTCATGGTTCAGAAAAATTTGATTTACTCAAAATAACATATTTACTGAGTACTAGGGCCAATATTCAGCACAGGCGGTCCATTTATTAAGTAAGTCATTTTCATTTTCCTTTTTGGTTCATTTTTCATTCATATAACAATTACAGAGTACCTATACAGATAGTCTCCAACTTTATGGTCTAATTAATGATGGAGGTAACCTCATCGTGTGTCAAGGAGCACCTGGAATTATAAGGGTTCCATTTATGATTTTTGGACTTTATGATAGGTTTATCAGATTATCAAATGCATTATCAGTTTATGATATTTTTGACTTATGATGGGTTTATCAGAACATAATCCCATTGTAAATAGAGGAGCATCTATACTGTGATAAACAACACCACATTGAGAAAATTAAGGAAAATCAGAGATAGACTTCAACTTCAAGTAATTTATGAGCCTTTGGACTCCAATTCGATGTTTTTGTTTCTGCCACTCCCAAGGTTTGCTGGCAACTGGTTGATTTCACATTCCATTATTATAATAATTATTGTTTTTGTTTTTTTAATGAGTTATTATCTCTATTTATATAATTCCTATTTCAGCAGTATATGTGGATCTCTTTCAAGACCTCTGTATTTACAGTTTGGCAAAGGAACTGGCATATTGAAAGAGAAAAAATATAAACTTTTAAAATCTTTTTATTATAAAGCTCATTAATTCAGTCTCTCCTTATAGTAGAGAGCTCAGATTTTCATCATCTGTGGGAAGGGTTATATCTACTCGCCAGGTGTTTGATGGGTAGCTGTCTGCTATTTCATGACCACAGTTTCTGAAACTGAAGTGGAGGAGACAGTATGAGAGAGGTTCTGTAGAATGTGAGACCAAGGGTCCCAGTGAGTCATATCTCTGTGTATCCACGCTTTTTGTTGTCCCCTTTTTGGACCAGAGAGACCATGTGACTTGACTGCTAAATGGGATATTAACGAACATGATACAGCAGAGGTCTGAAAAGTGCTTGTCCATTGGAGCTTACCTTCACTTGCTGCTGAGAATTCCTCTGCCACCAGCTTAAACTGTCAACTCACAGCATGTTTTAAGCCATTTAGTCTGTTTTACAGCAATAAACAACAAATACAGAGACCTTCGTTCAGACTCCGGCATGTTTTGTGTCACTCATGCGTTTGAGAGTACTTCCCCTGAATGATTTTTTATGACCCAGCTAGGGAGAAAAAGGATGCCCCAAGCATTGTCACTACTAAGTCTAGAGCAATGCTGGCAACTAATGCTATCGTCATGGCCAGCTGTGAAAAATCAAGCAAACAAACAAAACCCTACATCTGGATTACTTCTATTAAATTAAATTGTATTCAAGGAAACAGTACTAGAATGAAAAAGGAAGATAAACAGGATTGTTAAGCTTGAAGTTACATTGGACATTTATTTACAAGGCAGTGGTCTTGGACACATATTTAAGGGTGAAGAATAGAATGAAAAACTCTCTGAATTCAAGGGTTTCACTATCGAGTCAGGCAGAAAGTAACTACGATCAGGAAAAAAAGGTAAGATATTTTTGTGCGAACTATAAGTGAGTTTTAAAAAAGAACAAAATAACAACAACAAAAAAAAAATAAAAAGAAGGAAGACACAGACTGTTTGGAATTTTCCGCAATTATTTTTCCTACTTTTCACACCCCTCTCCCTCTCTTACTTTCTCTGTGATGGTGGTGGGAGGAGCCAAGGGAGCAAGTAATAGGGCAGGAATGAAAATCAATATTTTTCTTCTTAAATAATGTTTCTTGTTGATACATTCATTTACACTGTACTGTTCATTTTTAATCTTCCCTAATTTGTAAATTGGGTTGAAATTTACATCTGTTATCTGTGTTGTTACGGTTTTGTAATATAACGTTTGCATAAACTTAGAAATACATGTACCCTAGAACTTAAAGTATAACAATAATAAAAAATATATATAATAGTTTCAAATATAAATTTTGCATCTACTAAGTTAAATATCCTAATTAAGCTTTTACACAAATGGTTAAAAAGTCGGCTATTACTATTTTTACTATTAGTAATAACTGCTCTGGCAATATAATAAATGTATTTTACTAGAATAATCTTGAATTTGTTATAGGAAACTATAAAAAACAGTTTTTGTTTGAAGCATCAGGTATTCCTTTAAATACTCAATAAGTTCAAACAACATTTTCTAAGATTGCGAAAGGTTTATTTTTGTTGTCATTTTAGTTAGTTTTTTAAGTTAGTGCTATGAATTTTTAAAAAGAGCTTCTTCAAAATATAATTTGCTATAAAATATACAGTACTATCATATAAATCATATCAGCATAGATATGAACACTCCATAGAAATATTTTAAGAACAGCTGGAAACTTCCTGGTAATTCATATGTAAAGAATGAGTGGTCTGGAGATTTGAGCGGAGATAAATGGATAAGAAAAAGGAGAAAGAACTGGTGATGAGACATAGAGAAAGATAGAGCAAGAAAACAGCAGAGGCGCTGGTGAGAAGGGGTTAAAATCAGGAACCACAGCAAAAGTAAACGTGTTAATGGTAAATGCAGACCAAACTTGAAAGCAATGAGAAATCTAGGTTGGACAGATCATTTCACCTCGAGAGCCAATAATATGAAATAATAGCCAATTGTAATAGAGTATATTTTATTAGGTGTGGGCAGTTTCTCAAATTAAAACAAATATTAAGGTTGTAGATGAACACAAATCCTGTCTGGATCCATTTACTTCAACACTAATCTCCATGGCAATGAATTGTTCTAAATTACTAATTTATAAGTAGAAAGATACTGTAATTTGGAATATAGACTCCTGGAGATGAAACCACTGAATGTGAATCCCTATGTTCACACACTTAGTACCTCTATTTTAATCAAAATCATTTTTTACCCTTACTTCAAAGAAATAGCAAAAATATTTCACAGAGTGAAAATATCCACATGTTCTCAAATTTCTAAAGCTATAACCTTATTTAGGACTTCATCGTTTCCAACCCAAATTTTGGCTTTCGCTTTCTATCCAGTCTCATGTCTTCCAATTTTGCTCTCTCCTAGTCCACCATCCACAAAGCTACCAGACTGATGCATTTAAAATGAAAATCTTTCATATTAGTTACCTTACAATCATTCAACTGCTTTCCACAATAAAAGCTCATATACTGGAGCATACGGTGAAAGGCCTTTCCTGATTTGATCTGTGTTTATCTCTTTACAAGTACTAAGAGACCAAGATGGACTTCCTTTACTCTTTCCTATGTATCAGGCAGTATAGGCATTCTGAATGTTTTGAATTTTCTCAAAAGCACCAGGTTCTTTCATGTTGCTCTACTTTTCAAATCAAATTTTCTATTCAGAATGCTTTTCTTCCCTTTGACACCCAATATATTTATTACATTTCAAGCCTCAGTCCAAATGTCACCATTTCTGTAAAAACTTTCCAATTGCTTCCAATAAAGTATTTTTTTCCTTTCTGTTCTCATCACATCTCAACTTATCCTTATTATTGTGCTTATTACTTACTATACTATACTCATCTGTTCATGAGTTGGTATTTACACTTAACCATAAGTCAGTGAATGGTCAGTGACAATATTTTAAATATCTTTGTAATATCTGTTTGTATCTGGCACATACAGCAGGTAGTTAATAAATCAAAATAAATAAATGAATGAGTGGTTTAAGTCAAATAAATCCACGACAAATAAATACACTAGTAATATACTCATTTAGTATGTAAGAGGTATTCTCTAGCTCATTTATTTAATATTTGCATACATACTACCATACCTATTAGTAAATTACAATTATTGGCTATCAGTTGACAAGACTAAATATGTCTATTGTCACAAGAGACATCATGTCTGATGACTAAAAAAACTGGAGAAAAAAATTGAAAAATTTTTAAAGCTTATTTTTTATTTTAGTATATGCTAAATATAAATGTTTGAAGACCTTACATAATCACTAACTATAGCTGATTCTCTCATAAAATTCTACAAATCTAGTTCTTGAGCTTAGTCAAATACATTTGATTTGAGCTTATTATCCTCAACTAAAATACCTTAAATGCAGAATTTGTTATTGATTATTCAGTAAATGTAATTTAAAATGTTTCTTAAATCCTTATTTTTAACCAATATTTAATTATTTCTTTCCAAAGTTATTATCCTTTTGGTATGAGAACAAATCTGCAATCAAGGAAAAAGGGTATTGAAGGAAGTAGAAAAGATTTGTGAATAGGTTTTTATTAGCACTTGCTAATTAACTTGATTAGTTCAAAAGTTGCAGAATTATGTAAGTCTGAAAGGTAGGAGAATGTTACAGATAGTTTGACCTATAAGAATAAGTTTGATCCGATCTTGGTTTATGTGGAGGCATAGAGAAGGGGCAATCCAACAGATTCTGAAGAATGACTCTAAAGCTATAGGTAGGTCAGCAAAGGGATCTCTGATTTGCTTCTTTTTTCCTCCAGATAGGTAAATTAACAAAGCAAGGGTTAATAAGGGAGAGAACTTGGTAGCAAATAGTCAGAGAAACTGAGTCCCTGCCATTGCTGAGTTCTTGCAAAAAATGTTCATTTGAAAATTTGTAGGTTAGAGTACATTTACAAGGGGAAAACAGGGCAAGCATAAATCTTTACTTCTGCTTGTAAAACCATTGTTAAATGTTGTCTATAATGATAAGAAGTTAAAACTGGTAGTATTATGGTCCTATTTTTGCTTGCTGGGAAAATAGGATACACTAATAATTAGACTAAAATATACAGTATGGCAGCCACCCTATCATGTTTCTTGAAAAACTGACAAATTACCCTTTCTTGACATGTATTGGTGGATTGTTGTATGTGTAGAAATGAATGTATACACACATGTCTGCTTGGATATTCTTTTGAGGGATCAAGTAGAATTTTCTCCTTTGGCATAGAATTATACATTTTAAGATAATTAGGAAAATGAACAGAGGAATAGAATTCTGCCTTCTAATGTGAGCAATTTCAGAAAAAAAAAAAAAAAGGCCTGGATGGTGTTTGTGTTTTTTTATTAGAGATAGAGTCATGTGTTAATGTGGATTATATGAAATAAAGTCAGTTCACTATAAAATGTTCATGTTGAGACTATATATTCTTAGAATCCAGTCACATATATCAAAAAATTAATGAAACCTGCAGCATAATTTTTCTACCTTGTGGAACTATCAGATAAAGTAATGTCTGATGATAAATTGGGTTTATGGTGAGCCACTACATTCAACCTACGGTAGTAAATCTTCCAGACTCACTTCACATAGCCTGCAAGCCAATGTAGTGTTCACCAACTGTCCCTTGAATCAAACGAAATTTGACATACTAGTATTACCCTAAGAAATTATCTCTTATATGAAGTTACAAAGAGCTCACAATAATACTGAGAAAAGAAATATTCTGAATAAAGTAATTGAAATTCTCTTTCAAATACACTCCATTACTTCAGTAGATATCCATTTATACCTTAATGTTACATTACTTGATGCCTCATAGATTTTTTTTCTTTGCATGGAATGCAGATAGACATTCTCATATCAAATAAGATTTATTGCTAAATAGCTTTCCCATGAGGTCTGCTTGCCTTTCCCTTAGGAATTCTCCTCAGTATTAGAGTCCATTAGCTGTCAACTACAAGCTATTTCATAAAGTGCCTGGCTTCAGAAGATGTTAATTAGAAAAAAAAAAAGCTAATAATTTAGGACTACACAGAGCTATTTACCTCAAATTCACACACACACACACAAATGTTTTTCCAACCTCTTATGAGAAATCCTAGAATTCATTTTATTTTTCAATTTACTTGTTGGTGTCTCCTATAAGTTGCTTTACTCTATTTATATTAATAGGCCACACTGAGTGCTGATTGTGGCTTTCTTTAAACCAGTTGCCCAACATTCATATTCCTGCCAAGTTAGATTGTATAAATTGAAGTCAAGGGTCAATAATTATCCAGTGACTATTTAACTCAACATGCTTACATTTCTGTTGTAGCTGCCAGAATACTCAGAAGCCAAATAAAAACCAATAAAAGCCATCAGTTTATGTTAGGTGCCTGTATCACCTACTCTATCCCCTTACTTTGATTACCTCTGCTTTGTTTTATTCTGAAATATTTTGTTCTATGAGGTTTAATGTATATGCAATTTAGGTGCTTTCAAAATAGACATTATCTAAATTTTAAGTAATAAAAGATATTTAATGACTCACAAAGAAGAATATGGCCTATTCGAAAAATGCATAGCTCCATAGTGGTAAGTAGATAAAAACACCTTTACAGACATAAATACTAAAATTATATAGGCAAAATTATTCAACTCTTCCAATTCCATATTAATGGGTAATTAATGTTTCTTAACTTTCTTTACTGAGGTTGTAGGACATGTGATATTATTCTACTTTAACTCCAGCAATCAAGGAAACACAGTGGGACCTATAGAATGAATATTCCACTAAAGACAAGATACATGCCTACTATGACAATTATATGAAATATAAAGGAAGATTAATGACAAGTTTATTTAGGAATGTAATGAAAGTGAAATGTTATTTGGAAACTCTTATGATTCCATGAGATATAACAAAGACAAAAAAAAAAAGACCTAATAGAAATTTCCAATTTAAATACAATAAAGTGTAATAAAAGTGTATCATGATTTTGGAGACATAAGGTTCAGACAATCTTTCTGAATAAATTAGACTTTGTGTTTAAAATTAACTAACTTTTTCTAATTTTTAAAATTGTTTCATGCATTACATGTCAACAATTAGAAAGCCACTTTTCTCACAGAAAAATAGAGTAGGAAAAATTGTACATGTATACAGAAGAACAATATAAAACACAGAAAATACAAATGTTGTTAAGAGAAGGGCACATGCTATTGGCCTGGAAGAGCGAGATGAAGAGTTCAGTTGAGAATATTAGGAAAAAGCAAAGGTATAGAGGATTTCAAACATTATGGATAAATAAGGTGCTTTGGTGAGAAGGAATTTCTTGTGGACAAAAAGAAACAAAAGGAAAAGACAGCATAAAAGTACAAGAAACCAAAAAATCTTGCACTTACAGGAGGAACTAATTATAGAAAAGTGGTATGAGCTAAGCCCACAAAGATCAAATTATAGCCAGATCACAGAAGGTCTTGTCAACTGTGAAGGAGTCAGAACTACTTTGAGTTGCAATTGTTGACTTTGAAGCACTTGAGCAGAAAAGAAATATTGTTGGAGTTGCATTTTTAGGCAGGTACAGAGAGAAGCTGGAAACAGGGAAACTAATGAGGACATGTCTGCAATAGGAGCAATGAAGTAAATGGAGGTCTACACTATTGCTATGGCAACAGAAATGAAAAGAAAGGAATACATTTGAGAAATGGCAACAGAAATGAAAAGAAAGGAATACATTTGAGAAATATATAGAAGATCTATGCATACAGGACTTAGTAACCAGTTACAAATTGGGTAGAAGAGAAAAGTTGAAGTATACTTAGAATTTGGTTTGCATGTCTGGAAGACCAATGAAACCATTAAGAGAGAGTGAGTCAGGGACAAGGGCTGGCTTGAGAACAGTGGCTGAGCAGATGGAACACTTAATTTGGGAAGTACTAACAAGAAAGTAAAACAAAGACATCATGCCTAAAATTGAGCATAGGTACCAGAAGCACAGGCATAATGAGGTCAAGACAAAATGAGAAGCATGAAGAAGTGAAAGCAAGTGAGGTCTACTTTTAAGAAGTTTAGTGCTAAAAAAAACTAACAACAACAAAAAGAAAAGATATGTTGAATAAGTGGTAGGAGTTTGGTTTGCTTGTTGTTTTCTTATATTAACCTAGGAGCAGGTAAACCAAAATGTGTGTATTCAGAAGTGAAAAGGGCCCAGTGGAGAGGGCAAGATCAAAGATTCAGTAAAGATTCTTAACACAGGATCCAGTATCATTCCAGAGCGGGGAAGTATCCAAATTCAAGCCCACATGTTCAGCCTTTAGAAAAAGAAAACCACCTTCTCCACCCCACCCCCTTTGAAATAGAAAGAGGAGAAAGGATTTGATGCTACAGGTAGTCCGAGATAAAAATGAAGAAAGCTAAGGAGAGTCATATTGGACAGCTTAGACTTAATAATATGTTTTTAAAAATATGTTGAGAGGAAAGAAGTGCAGGAAAAAATGGAATATGAAGAGAGTGGGAAAGGTCTGAAACTGTAGCTCCATGGAATATTCAAAGGAGTTAGGAAGAGATGAATATAAGAACTATTGAAGAGTAGTGCTGGTTTGGCTTAACTTTTTATTAAAACTAGATTTTTCTTTTTTTGCTGTGACAACCATTGCACAGCTAAAAGATTGAAACTCTCCTCTTTTAGTGGGACCCAATATACTTTCCAATAACTTCAAGAAAATCAAATAGTATAGAAATACACTCTAGATTTTAAAAAATCACAAATGTGTTCTTTTCGAACTGAGGAGCAAGATATCATTAAATAAAATATGATGTAAGTGTGCCTAAGTGAAGTTGTTTAGATATTTTGTGTGCATGGCATGAAGCCATGGGACTTGATGTTTGATTTATCTGCAAGAAAACCTGCTGCCCTAATCACCAGTAAACCTCAGGAGACTTTTGCATATCAAAGGGACAAATTGTTTCAATATTACGGGTATTTAAAAGGAAACTGGATCCATGAAGAGAGTGATGACTTTGAAAAGAACTGCAAAAAGGTTTTCAGAAATCATGGGCCTAATGTTTGTGCCACAGCATACTGCCCATGCTTATATACCTCCAGTTATGCAGAATATGTACAAGCAAGGACACGTTTACAGAACTCCATATAAGTGCAAAGGGTATTTAGTGAGACGATCAGCCCAAATATACTCTGATAAACCTAGGCACTTCATAACATTATAACAATAATTTGCTCACATAGGTATTGAGATTTAGTGGTTCAGAGAGAAAACTCTTGCCAACTTTCATCCCATGTATCCTGGCAGGGCAATTCCTGTAGTGGAAGCAGCTTTTAGGAAGAAAAGTCTCCTTTCTAGATCTCCTGATGTGCAGCAAGGTAGCTAACAGGAGATCCATTTCAGCCTGCGTGCAGCAAAATTTAGTGCCAAGTCAGCTAATTTTGCAGTCTACACTTGAGCACATGGCATGCAGAGAAATAATTGTCATGGAATTTAATGAGAAGACTCTATTTTAGGTTAACCACATCCTCTGTCATGTCCTACACCATCATCTTCCTTGATTGAAGGTACCTTTGGGCTCTCATTTGCTACTGTTAATATTCTCAGCTTTTCACATAACTATCGCTGAACACTCTGGCTTTTGGGAGCTTGGTGGAAACCAGAACCTCTGCCATCAGATATGGTTTTGCCAACATTTTCTGAGATCAAATCATTCTTCAGACCAAATTGCCTTCCACTATTCCCATCCACCACATCTCCTGTTTTAGAGCATTGAAAAACAATAATATAACGAATCATACTATATACAAATATTTGTTTTTTATTTCTCAAATACAGACAGGAATATAGAAAGAAAAATGCAAGACTAAGAACCCAAAGAGGTCCATCCCAGTGAAGTACATGACCAGAGCTTTTGATCTACCACCCAGTTTCCTTCCTCATTCTTCAAGTAAGAAGGTCAAACTTCAGGTTCTCTATTATTTACTGCTCTATTATTCTATGCAAAGTAGTATAAGTGACATGCTGGGTAATATAAAACAATGGAAGAGGTGAATTAGGATACTCAGAATTCACATTAACAGAGAAACTTGAGATCAAGCACAACCTATGTGCTGAGAATATTGAGAATAATCATACTGTGTAACAGTTTGACACTGGCACACATAGTCCCCATTATAATTACTGTGTGTGAGTGTGTGTGTTTGTGTGTATAATGTGTGTAGCTATAAGTGCATGTATAAGTATCTCTATTTTTTAGTCGAGGAAGCTGAGCCCCAAATATAATTGAATTATTCATTACGCAATTGTAACTGAGGCTACAAATTCAAGTCTTTTCGAGTCTTAAGACAGCATTAACTTTACTACATTACCATAACTAAATAGGATGGAAAAATTCCTAACTTAAGGTTTTGATTCTTCCAAACTTTTAAGCCTTGAATGACAGATAACATAATTAGAGAGTTGGTGACAGCCTGGCTCTTGAGAAACTGGCCAAACAGAGGGCAACAAAGAGGTCTACTTCTGTATATATAGATACCTGCTGCTTTTGAGTGTTTCTGAACAGACTAAAGTAAAAGGAAAGTAGCCACAATGGCTCCAATGGCTCCTGCCCTGTCATATTAATCAAGATCATATAAATCAGGTAAGTACTAAGTATAATAAGTATAATACTTAGTGAAAGGTGGTTCATCTAAAACATAGAGATGAAATATAATAGGAAGTGGGTAAAGTGGCAAGTGATAGTGAACACCTTAAATATACCTTACCGGTAGTGGTTTAAACTTTACATGTATGATTTGTATGATTTCATCCCTTCTTCACTACCATCTATTAAAATGAAAATTACTTTTTTCCTATTTTACATCTGAGGATATTAGAGCTAAGAATGTTTAGTTAACTTGGCCAAGGAGCCAGCCTAATAACTGGCAAAGTGGAAAGAGTCTTTATCTGTTCCAGCCCAATGCTCTGTCCAATGCATCAAATCACACTCAAGGGCATTTTGCATGCCCAAGAGAAATCATTCTCTCCAAATAGAGAAGGGATCCACTTACCACATTATTATCTCTTACTAATATTTCATGCTTTTTCAAATTTAGAGTCTTTGCAAATACTTCATTAACTTAGTAATGATTCTACTTAATGAAAATAGCACTTACTCATATCTTTGAACATAAGACAAAACCAATATAATTTTAAAATGTACCCTAGAACTTAAAGTATAATAAAAAAAGATTCTCTCCCTCTCCCTCTCCCTCTCCCTCTCCCTCTCCGTCTCCCTCTCCGTCTCCCACTTTCCACAGTCTCCCTCTGATGCCGCTCCCTCGTCTCCCACTTTCCATGGTCTCCCTCTGATGCCGAGCCAAAGCTGGACTGTACTGCCGCCATCTTGGCTCACTGCAACCTCCCTGCCTGATTCTCCTGCCTCAGCCTGCCGAGGGCCTGCGATTGCAGGCGCGCGCCGCCACGCCTGACTGGTTTTTGTATTTTTTGGTGGAGACGAGGTTTCGCCGTGGCCGGGCTGGTCTCCAGCTCCTGACCGCAAGTGATCTGCCCGCCTGGGCCTCCCGAGGTGCCGGGATTGCAGATGGAGTCTCGCTCACTCAGTGCTCAATGTTGCCCAGGCTGGAGGGCAGTGGCGTGATCTCGGCTCGCTACAACCTCCACCTTCCAGCCGCCTGCCTTGGCCTCCCAAAGTGCCGAGATTGCAGCCTCTGCCCGGCCGCCATCCCGTCTAAGAAGTGAGGATCGTCTCTGTCCAGCCGCCCATCATCTGAGATGTGGGAAGCGCCTCTTCCCGGCCGCGACCCTGTCTGAGATCTGAGGAGTGTCTCTGCCCGACCGCCACCCCGTCTGGGAGGTGAGGAGCGTCTCTGCCCGGCCGCCCCGTCTGAGAAGTGAGGAGCCCCTCCGCCCGGCAGCCGCCCCGTCCGGGAGGTGGGGGGCGCCTCTGCCCGGCCGCCCCTACTGGAAGTGAGGAGCCCCTCTGCCCGGCAGCCACCCCGTCTGGGAGTTGTACCCAACAGCTCATTGAGAACGGGCCATGATGACGATGGCGGTTTTGTTGAATAGAAAAGGGGGAAATGTGGGGAAAAGAAAGAGAGATCAGATTGTTATTGTGTTTGTGTAGAAAGAAGTAGACATAGGAGACTACATTTTGCTCTGTACTAAGAAAAATTCTTCTGCCTTGGGATGCTGTTAATCTATAACCTTACCCCCAACCCCGTGCTCTCTGAAACATGTGCTCTGCCCACTCAGGGTTAAATGGATTAAGGGCGGTGCAAGATGTGCTTTGTTAAACAGATGCTTGAAGGCAGCATGCTCCTTAAGAGTCATCACCACTCCCTAATCTCAAGTACCCAGGGACACAAACTCTGCGGAAGGCCGCAGGGTCCTCTGTCTAGGAAAACCAGAGACCTTTGTTCACATGTTTATCTGCTGACCTTCCCTCCACTATTGTCCTATGACCCTGCCAAATCCCCCTCTGCGAGAAACACCCAAGAATGATCAATAAATACTAAAAAATAAAATAAAATAAAAATAAATAAATAAATAAATAAAATAAAAAATAAAGATTATGCACATAACTGTATATAAAAATGCATCATGTATATGCCATATAATAAAATATATGCTTAACTTCTTTATCTAATTGTCATATTAGCTTGCTGTTAGGAACTATAAGCAATTTGTATTATTTAAGGCATGCTATTTGTCAATAATTCAGAGAGATTTTCAAGAATGTGCACCACGATTATTTATTGCTTTATTCAAAGCCTTTCAGAATTTATAGTCCCTAATCTGTAGTTTATATTTTACGAATCCTTAGGTATGCAAAAACTGAGAGAGGAGTCCAGTTCCATTTTAAATTAAGCTATTATCCTTGAAAAGAACTGTAATATTAAAATTTGATCATATATTTTACTGTCTTGTTGTTTGGCGAATGTGCTTTCCTCAGTCCATGCACTGATCAGTTTCTAGTCATTATTTAAAACCATCCTGTTGGCCTTTGTTCTTTCTGTGAAAAGGCTTAATTCAGAAGACTTAAAATATTTTAGTGAATATGACTGCTGCTCTACCATCACGTCTTAAACAATTGTTGGCTGTTATTATTTGGGGGGCACTTACATTCTTTGGAAAGAAAATAAACAGGTTATTCATATAGAATTTCAACATTTTTAATCACTCTTAACACATTTGATTTATAAAAATCTCTAAGTACTCTGAGAAGTCAAAACCCATATTCCTAGCAATCTTACATGTAACTCACTCGAGGGTTTGTAAATGCCACTTAATAATATGATAGATAATCTTGACACTTTACTCAAGAATTCTGCATTTTTATGTTTTTAGTCCACCATATTAAGAGGTTTTAAAAGTATTTAAGTATACGTATTTTGATATTTCTGATTAGTTTGACTCACTACACAGTTTAAAACACCTCAAGTGGCAAAATATACACTAATAGATACCAATTTGAGGCTCTATTTTGAACAAAACACTGTTTCAGGTGTGCTGGGGCCAAGCAGAGAAATAAATTATTGTTACAATTTATTAATTACATTTGCTTATTTCCTTATTTCACTAGAGAATTAATTTCTGAAACAAAATGACTGGAGTCTGTGATTACAAATAATGTCATCATTCTGTTTTACATAATAAAGTCAATCCCATGGCAATTATGGCTTTTTCTTTTTTAATACTCAAATGCAGTTGAGTATGGTGGATGAGATCCTTAATGAGACATCCTTGGTTTGAATCTTGGTCCTTTCTACTTCCCGCTTGTCTGATCTGGTGCATATCTTCAGCCTCTTCATTATCTGTAATCGGATGATTAAAATACTATCTACCTCATAGTGTTGTTTCAAGGATTAAATGAATTTCACACATTCAGCAACTAGATCAGTGACATCAGTGTGTGGCACAAAGAAGGTACTATAAAAGTGTTCTTATCCTTGTTATATTGAAGTCTGTAAATAATTTTCATTAATAAAGTGGTTTTCTAAGTATTCATGTGTGTTTTTCAATTAGAAATTAGGCTCATTTTAATTTACTTGTTCTTAATACAAATGCTTCCTTAGCTCCTTCTAAAACTATCTGAACAAAATGAGACAACACTAAACCTCACCCTACTCGTATGTTACATACCACAGTAACTTCATAGCGTCAGTTAAAGGTATTATTTTCGAATTAAAGCTTAATTATTTCTTCTGTGGGAAGAAGGAGAAGCAAATATGAAAGCCTACCTCTGGAGCAAAGAAAGAGCTTTCCTGTTAGCTTCTGAATTAAAAATTCCTTACACTTCTTATTTATATCCTTAATAATTTACAGTTTCATCAGTGAGACTAGTAGAAGAAGCTTCAAGTTCAAGAGCAATTCCAAATTGTTTTGAAGAGGTATTATCAATAGATTATTACATGCAAATAGAAGAATACACAAAGAAAGCTTTGCACTTTATTGTGTATATATATGGCACATTTTCTTCCTTCATTAATCCATTGGTGGACACTCAGGCTTTTCCATAAATTGGTCATTGTGAATGATGCTTCAGGGAACATGGGGGTACAGACATATTTTTAAGTTACTGATTTCATTTACTTTGAATACGTGCCTTTAAGAGTGATTGATGGATTTTACGGTAGTTCTATTTTTTTTTTTTGAAGATCATTCATACTTTTTCCATAATGGCTATACCAATTTACATTCCCACCAACAGTAGACAGAGTTCCCATTTCTCCACACCCTCACCAAAACTTGTTATCTTCTTTTTTTATATTAGCCACCTAACATGTGGGAAGGAATATCTCATTGTACTTTTGATTTGCATTTTCCTGATTAGTGTTGTTCACCTCTCTGATGATTAATGATTTACCTAGTGGCCATTTGTATGTCTTCTGAAAAAATGTCTATTCATTTTAAAAAATCAGATTACTCATTTGTTTCATTTCATTTTGTTAGCTATTGAGTTGTATGAGTTTCTTACATATTTTGGATTTTGCCTCATGTCAGATACTTGGTTTGCAATTATTTTTTCTTATAACATTGGTTGCCTTTTCATCTATGAGTTGTTTCCATTGTTGTGCATAAGGATTCTAGTTTGATGTAGTCTTATGTTTATTTTTGCTTTTGTTTTCTCTGTTTTTGGAATCAGATCCAAGAAATCACTGTGAAGAGCATATCAATGAGCATTTCTCTTATGTTTTATTTTGGGAGTTTTATGGTTTCAGACCTTATATTTAGATCCTTAATCCATTTTGAGTTGATTTTTGTGTATGGTGTGAGTTTAATTCCATTTGTTTGTATGTGAATATATAATTTTCTTAACATCACTTATTGATCATCCTATCTTTTCTCCATTGTATATTCTTTAAGCTCTTGTCAAAGATTAGTTGCCCATATATAGATGATTTTATTTCTGTCTCCATATTCTGTTCTTTTGGTTTATGTGTCTGTTTTCATACCAATACCATACTGTTTTGATTACTGTATACTTGTAATATAGTTTGAAATCAGGTAATGTGATGTCTCCAGCTATTTGTTCTTTCTCAAGATCCTTTGACTATTCATGAGATTTTGTGGTTCCATATAAATTTTAGAAGTTCTTTTAATTTCAAAAATAACTTAAGGCCGGGCGCGGTGGCTCACGCCTGTAATCCCAGCACTTTGGGAGGCCGAGGCGGGCGGATCACGAGGTCAGGAGATCGAGACCATCTTGGCTAACACAGTGAAACCCCGTCTCTACTAAAAATACAAAAAATTAGCCGGGCGACGTGGCGGGCGCCTGTAGTCCCAGCTATTCGGGAGGCTGAGGCAGGAGAATGGCGTAAACCCCGGGGGGCGGAGCCTGCAGTGAGCCGAGATCGCGCCACTGCACTCCAGCCTGGGCGACAGAGCGAGACTCCGTCTCAAAAAAAAAAAAAAAAAAAAAAAAAAATAACTTAAGAAGTTTGGTAGATATTGAACTGATCTGTATGCCACATTGGATAGTATAGATATTTTAGCAATATTAATTGTTCCAATTCACAACCATGGGATTTCTTTCCAATTATGTGTATTCTTCAATATCTTCCATCAATGTTTTATAGTTTTCAGTGTCCTTCATCTCCTTGGTTAAATGTATTCCTAAGTATTTTATTTTTATAGCTCTTGCAAATGAGATCGCTTTTTTAAAATTATTTTTCAGGTGTTTCATTGTTAGTGTATTGAAATGCTACCAACTGTGTATGTTGATTTAGAATCCTGCAACTTTACTGAATTTATTATGTCTCACCAGTTATTTTTTTTTCTGGGGGTGTTAACATTTCTCTACACAAGATTATGTCATTTGTAAACCAAAACCATGTACCTTCTTCCTTTCCAATGTGGATGTCTTTTATTTTTGTTCTTGCCTAATTGTTCTGTTTGGGGTTTTCAGTACTATGTTCAATGCAACTGGTAAGAATGATAACCCTTGTCTTCTTCTAGATATTAGAAAAAAAGCTTTCAGCATTTCACCATTGAGCGTGAGTTAGCTGTGGGCTTGTCATATATGGCCTTTATCATGTTGAGGTTACCCCAAACAATGGGCTGGTATTTAAAGTTCTTTTGTGATTTAACTATGTATTTTCTGAAAACAAGCATAATACAAGATAGTATCCACCAGTTATTAATGCCCTATAATAAAGAAAGCCATCTGTCATTAGAGTCTGTTTCTATGAAAAAAATAGCAAACTATACCTACTAAACTGTAATCAACAGATTATAGTTGATAAACAGAATCTGGATACCTAGATTTCCATTTTATCATTTCAGCTAGTTATTGTTTAATTACAAAGGCTACGTATTTCCTTGCTTTCCTGAACATTTGCCATCTGTTCCCAATACTAGATATAACTACCCTTCTCTATTCCTCACCTAAATCCTTATACTGCTGATGACTTTGGAAAATAGTACAGGGTTTTACAGTCTAATCATGACAATACATCTCCAGGATCCTTGAGCCAAATACATTCCTCAGAATACTTTTTTTAAAAAACTGAAATTGATTACTTGTACTCTGTCATCACCAAAAATATCTGTAGCAAGACATACTGTTCTCAGCATCCACTTCTACCGTCCTCACTATTGCAACTCACAGTAGACTATGCCTCCTACTTTACTGAAAAGATACAAACCATTACCTAGCAATCATTCTTCCACCTTAAACATATTCCATATTTTCTACCTCTTCTCTCCCATAGTTCTTGCATCAGAATGTGTTCATCCTGAAATTATTCTTTGTGCTTCAATTTTTCATTCTTAACTTAATCCAGGATTTGCATTAATTGTTTCCTCTTGCCTTTGGATCCTTCATCCATTTACTTGCTTCCCTGTTCCCAAAGCACATATGCAGAATTTTTCTTTAATTCTAAAAATCTTTACACACACACACACGCACACACATGCACACACACATATAATAGAAAACTCTAAGAGTGGTTCTAAAGATGAAACAATGTGATCAAATGTACTGAGTGCAGACAAAAAAGTTCAAAACCTCAGTAAGAGGCAAGAAATTAAAGTTGAGAGGACAAAAATATTTTTAGAATATTTTCTCCAGAGATGCATAGTGTATATTTGACTTTTTAAGAATACTTTTTTAAAAATATCCTATTCCATGCCATCACTCAACTAACCTGTTATCACCTTGTTATTGGTTTTCTGTCTCTCCACATTTTAAGAAAACTGCTCACTCAAAGCTTATCAATGATCTTCTTGACACAAACTGATGATGTAACTCTTTTTTCAGCCTCCTCTGGAGCCTCTGTAGCACTGCTGACGAGAGCTTTCCAATTGTTTTTTCCTTTCATTACTTTACGTGAAAGAATTCTCGTTGTTCTGCTTTTATTTCTCTGCTTTCAGTTACTGAGGTATTTATCCTCCTTTCGACCTTTAAAAATTCCTTCCATCTCTAATTTCAGTGTTTTAGTTCCTTAACTTTACTGTCCTCTACTTGGTCCTCAACTATCACCTTATGCAAAAACATCTAGCACTATATTTCTTGTCTTAACCTATCCTTTAAGTCATACTTACATGTCCAATGCCTTTTTTTACATCTCCACTCTGATGCCCCAGCCACACCTCAAACTCAACATTTTTTAACCTGCCATCACCCACATTATTTTGCTTTACAGTAGTTTTTAATTCCTTTTGTTCGTGATCTGGCTCCTTCTCTCTCTCCCCTTTTGTCTCTCCCATTCGTTAGCATATAATTTGGATAGAAACTTTATGGGACATACTCATCCTTTGTTGAGAACCAATACAATATGTTCTCCAAATTCTGTGAAATGATTGGTAAAACCTTTGTTCATTAAGTTGTTCAAAATTTCAACGACGTAGATCTTTCTTCATCATTTATTTATAAGGAAAAAACTATTACTCCTACTGAATGTGATTACTTTCAGTAGATTATAAAATATGTAAAACCAATTGTGTTACCTTTTTTGCTTTGACTGCTAGGAAATCACAAAATAAGATGTAATGTGGTTACAAAAAATATTAGAATTTTGTTTCTAATCCCTTGTTCTTCTATTTCTGTTTTAATTCTCATATTATATAGCTGTCTTTGGTATAAGCCAACCCAAAATTGTTTATGCCTCAGGCTCACTAGAACTAAGTAGAAAGAAGTCTTGTAGTCTTTGTCTATTACATAAAGATGAAATACACAGATAGTTTGGGCTCATTAAATAAACTACTTCAGACTCTGTTCCATTCATAAAACCTGATAAGGCTAAGCAATTTCAGCAGCAGGATAAATAGGAACCTATAAAAATGTAACAGAAAAATAGAACAAATTAAATGGGTATAGTTTTAAAGTGCTGTTTTGAAACACCATTTCATAGCTATCATTGTTTAAAAGCCTGATAATAATTTTTGAAGCTCCATTTACCAAGTGAATCAAAACCTCTGCATAACGTGTATTGCACTTGCCATGCAATCACTAAGCATGATGCTGTTGGTTAGCACTATTAGATGTGGAAACATTTCAATTTATTTTTGTTTGTTTAAAAGATCAAAGTGAGAACTTTAACTCTAGAGACACATTAAATCCAGAGATTAGGACTATAGTTTAAGAAAATCAATTTTTTCTTGTTTGTTTGCTAGTTTTCATTAACAAATGTTATGGATCAGTCATCAAATAGATAGCACCTTTCTCTGGAAAAAGAACACAAATTCTGGCAAAACAGTAAGGCAGGCTTTGATGCAGACTCAGACACAGCAGATTTGTCCCAGATTCAGAGATTCATCTTTTTCAGTGTGCTTTCTTTTCTTACTAACCATCTCTTACAGGCAATGCAATGGAAACACATTTATAGTCTATTTTATACTTCCTTAATTTTCTTCAAACAGCTTTGCAGATGATACAGAATATAACTCATTTCTGTATCTAGGACTTTCTTTGTTAGAAAATTCATTGCATATATATAGGCTACCCCCAATTCATGAACAGGTAGTAGTCCAAAAACTAATTGTTTAAATCAGTAGCTAGGAATATGAAGCACATTTTTTCTTTAAATTGACTTTATATGAAGTACTGTATACTGGTTTCAGAATTACTTATAAAAGCCAAAATAGCTCCAATTTCTTGAGACTCTGTTAAATGTCAGAAAAAAATATTGTATATTATATACATCTCATTGTTTTATTAATAACTTTTTTCTTTTTTATTGAGCTAATGCATGTAATCAGAAACTTCCTGAAGTGCACATATCTTAAATGTAGAGCTGGAGTTTCAGTAACAGTTTATTGAAGTATAATTTGAATGCCATAAAATTCATTCATTTTAAGGGTTCGATTAAACAATTTATTTTTATATGTGTATATGCCTATAAAATGGCTACCTGGATCGGGATATTGAAAGTTTCCTTTTGCCTCTTTTCAGTCATACCCATGCCATTCCATGGAAGTAACCATTATTTGAACTTCTATTTCCATAGATTGTTTTTTCCTGCTCAAGACTTTATATTCATGAAATTAGTCATCATATAGTCTATAAAGTCTTGGTTATTTCTGAGAACGCTTCTTTCAGTGTCTTCACGTGTATTAGTAGTGTAGCATTCCATTTTAAGAAAACACCACACGTCATTTATTTCTTCTACTATTGACAGACATTAAAATTATTTCCATTTTGGGGATGTTATAGATAAAGCTGCCATGAGTACTGAAATCTTTAGGTGAACTATTACTGGATCATAGAGACAGTGTATGTTTACTTGTAGCAGAAACTTTCAGAAAGTTTCCAAAGTAGCTGTGGCAATTTTTATTCCCACCAGCAAGGTATGAGTGTTCCTATTTCTGTTATTGGGTGTGTTGTGCTACTTCATTGTAATTTAAATTTGCATACCTTTTCTTAAAACATAAAATTGACATACCCATACCCAGACTAACTAAACAAATAGAGATAAGACTTATATATAAAATCAGAAATGAAAAGATCATAAGGAACCATTATTAATAGCTATACACCAACAAATTTGATAAATTAGAGAAAATTGATACATTACTCAAAAATATGAATTACAAAAGTGAATCAGGAATAAATAGAAAGCCTGAACAGACCAATAGCAATAAAAGAGATTGAAGCATTAATTAAAAACCTCCCAGGAAAGAAAAGCCCAGGACCCAATGGCTTTATAGCTGAATTTGACCAAACTTTTAAATAAAAATTAATATTAATCCTTCTTAACTTCTTCCATAATAGAGCTGGAGGGCATAATTTCACATTTTATGAAGCCAGCAACACCTTGAGACCTAAGACGAAGATATCCCAAGGAAAGAAAACTATAGGCCAATATCTCTGAAGAACATTATTGCAGAAATTACTCGACAAAATATTAGCAAATTAAATTCAACATCCCATCAAAAGATTATATTTTATGATCAAGTGGGATTTATCCTTATCTAAAAGGTTGTTTTAACATATGCAAATCAACCAATGGATACATCATGTTAACAGACTGAAAGATATAACGACATGATCATAACAACTGAAGCAGATAAAAACATTAGACAAAATTCAACGTTCTTTCTTGATAAAGCCTCTCAACAGTTTAGACATAGACAAAAAGTTCTTCAACGTAGTAAAGGACATTTGTTTAAAAAGCACAGCTAACATCATAATAAGTGGGGAGAAACTGAAAGCTTTTCCTTTAACATCTGGTACGAAGCAAAGATGTCCATTCTTGCCACAAGTACTACAAAGAGTAGACAAGAAAAAGAAATAAATGCTATCCAAGTAAAAAAGGAAGATGAAAAATTATCCGTATTTGCAAATGATACCCTTTATGTAGAAAACGTCAAAGACACCACCAAAAAACTGTTAGGTCTAATAAACGAATTCAATAAAGTTGCAGAATATAAAATCAACATGCAAAACATCATATCATTTCTTTTATTTTTTAACTTAAAAAAGGATTTTTTTTTTATTACACTTTAAGTTCTGGGGTATATGTGCAGAACATGGAGGTTTGTTACATAGTTACACACGTTCCGTGGTGGTTTGCTGCACCTATCAACCCGTCATCTACATTAGGTATTTCTCCTAATGCTATCCCTCCCCTAGCCACCCATCCATGACAGGCCCCAGTGTGTGATGTTCCTCTCCCTGTGTCCCTGTGTTCTCATCGTTCAGCTCCCACTCATGAGTAAGAATATGTGGTGTTCGGTTCTCTGTTCTTGTGCCAGTTTGCTGAGAATGATGGTTCCCAGCTTCATCCATGTCCCTGCAAAAGACATGAACTTATCCTTTTTTACGGCTGCATAATATTCCATGGTGTAGATGTGCCACATTGTCTTTATCCAGTGTATTATTGATGGGCATTTCGGTTTGTTCTGAGTCTTTGCTGAATTGTGAATTGTGCCGCAATAAACATACGTGTGCATGCGTCTTTACAGTAGAATGATTTATAATCCTTTGGGTATATACCCAGTAATGGGATTGCTGGGTCAAATGGTATTACTGGTTCTAGATCCTTGAGGAATCACCACACCATCTTCCACAATGGTTGAACTAATTTACACTCCCACCAACAGTGTAAAAGCATTCCTAATTCTCCACATCCTCTCCAGCATCTGTTGTTTCCTGACTTTTTAATGATCGCCATTCTAACTGACATGAGATGGTATCTCACTGTGGTTTTGATTTGCATTTCTCTAATGACCTGTGATGAAGAGCTTTTTTTTTTCATACATTTGTTGGCTGCCTAAATGTCTTCTTTTGAGAAGTGTCTGTCACACCCTTTGCCCACTTTTTGATGGGATTGTTTTTTCTTGTAAATTTATTTAAGTTCCTTGTGGATTCTGGATATTAGCCCTTTGTCAGATGGATAGATTGCAAAATAAATTTATCAGTATTTTAATTAAATATTTTAAAGAAATAATATTAAGAAAAGAAATTTAATAGTATAGTTTCTCCTTAAATATTAACTGCACTTTTTCCAATTTTTTATTATGGCAAATATATATAACATAAAACTTCCTATTTTAACAATTTTAAGTGTACAGTTAAGTGGCATTAAATACATTCATAATGTTGTATAGTCAGAGAGTTTCAGAGATGGATGGTGGTGATGGTTACCCAACTTTGGAGCATATCTATACACAAATAACGACCTAGACAAAAAATAAATCAAGAAAACAATCCCATTTACAATAGCATAAAAAGCTTAGGAATAAACTCAACCAAGGAGGTGAAAGACCCGTAAACTGAAAACCATAAAATACAGATAAAAAAAGTTAAATAGGACACAAATAAGTGAAAAGCTATTCCATGCTTATGGATCAGAAACACTAACTGTTAAAATGTTAATACTATATAAAGCAATAAATAGATTCAATGCAGTCCCTATCAAAATCCCAGTGGTATTATTCACAAAAATAGAAAAAAAACCTTAAAATTTGTATGAAACCACAAAAGATCTTGAATAGCCAAAACAATTCTGAAAAAAAAAGAAGTTGAAAACATCATACTTCCTGATTTAAAAGTATATTACAAAGCTATAGCAATCAAAAGAATGTGATACTTGCATACAGATACACAGACCAGTGGAAGAGATTAAAGAGCCCTAAAATAAATCTAAACATATACAGTCAACTAATTTTTGACAAGGGCACCAAAAATACACATGAGGAAAGGACAATGTCTTCAATAAATTTGCTGGATTTACATATCTGGATTTACAAACCTGGATTGACATATCCGAGACAATGAAATGGAATCCTTCTCTTACACTGTACACAAAAATCAACTCAAAATGGATGAGAGACTTAAACATAAGACTTGAAATCATAAAACTCCTAGTAGAGAACATAGAGGAAAAGCTCCTTGACATTAGTCTGAGCAATGAATTATTGGGTATCACACAAGAAACTTAGGCTACAAAAGCAAACATAAATAAAAGAAATGGCATCAAACTAAAAAGTTTCTTCTCAGCAAAAGAAAAAATCAACAAAATGAGAAGATAATCAACAGACTGGGAAAAAACATATTTTCAAACCATATAACAAATAAGGGGTTAATAGCGAAGATTTACACATAATTCATACAACTTAATATAGTAAGAAATATATAACCTGATTAAAAACTGGACAAAAGACTCGAATAGACATTTCTCCAAAGATGACATAAAAATGTCTAACAAGGACATGAAAAAGTGCTCAACACCACTAATTCCACAGGAAATACAATTCAAAACTCTATATATCCTCATAACTGTTAGGATAACTATTATAAAAAAGATAAGAGATAACAGGTGTTGGTAAGAATGGGGGAAAAAAGGAAACTCTTGTACTGTGTTGGTGCAGGCATTATGGGAAACAGTGTCGGATTTCTAATGAAATTAAAAATAGAACTACCATTCTAAGAAAATAAAATCACCACCTCATAAAGATATCTGCAATCCTATGTTCATTGTAGCTTTATTCACAATAGTCAAGCTATGAAAATAATCTAGGTACCTATCAATGAAAAAATAGGTAAAGAAACTATCATACTTTATGAACATTATTCAGCCCTTTGGAAAGGAGATCCTGTCACTTGTCACAATATGAATGGACCTGGAGGATACTATGCTGGATCAAATAAGCCAGACACAGAAAAAACATGTTGCATGATCTTCCTTGCATGAGATTCTTTTTTTTTTTTTTTTTTTTTAAGATGGAGTCTTGCTCTGTCTCCCAGGCTGGAGTGCAGTGGCACGAAATCAGCTCACTGCAATCTCTGCGTCCTGGGTTCAAGCAATTCTCCTGTTTCAGCCTCCTGAGTAACTGGGATTACAGGCGTGAGCCTCCAGGCCCAGCTAATTTTGTATTTTTAGTAGAGACGGGGTTTAACCATGTTGGCCAGGCTGGTCTCGAGCTCCTGACCTCAGGTAATCCGCCCGCCCCAGCCTCCCAAAGTTCTCGGATTACAGGCATGAATCACCACACCCAGTCTATCTTGCTTGTATGTGAAATTTTAAAAAAGATCAAATATATAGAGATGGAAAATAAAATAGTGGTTACCAGGGTCAGGCTGTGAGAGGCAGAAGCTATGAGGAGATGTAGGTCAAATGATACAAAGAATCAAATATTTAGGATTAACACATTGAGAGATTTAATGTAAACCATGAGGAATGATAGTTAGTGTATTATATACAGGAGTTTTGGTAAATGAATAAATTATAGCTGCTTTTGTCACAAGGGGGCAAAAATAAGTAAATATGTGAGATGATAGTACACAATACAGTTTATTTTAAAAAATAAAATAAAATTGCCTTTCTCTCTTAAGGAATTCATGTAGAAATGTTTCTATATGAATATTGGTCATTTCCTTTTTATTTGAATGTGTAGGAGTATTTTACATAATCTGCAAATGAGTCTACTATCTATCCCAGTGACTTTTAAGAAAGGTAATATGATCTACACTTAAATGATGGTAAAAATGAGATTCTGGAAGGTAAAATAATTCACCAAACACACACATCTTGTAAGTGGTAGAAGCAGTACCGGATTTAGCCTGCCTCATTCAAAAGCCTGTGCTCTTTAGAGCATTCTACAATGTGGGGCACATAATGTAAGATATAACCAGGACATAAGAAAAACTATCTTGGGGGAAATGAGGTATCAGAAATATTTTTCTCTGGATAAGAGTAAGAGATGTGCCTATTTCCACCAGTCCCCCTTTCTGAACAGTGAGAGTGAGCTAGTATTGGAAGTGCATTGAGAAGGAAGTAAGATATCTAAAGGAAAAAAAAGAAGGATATAAGTAAAAAAAAAAAATACTGCATTTCACAAACTTTGTTGAAAGAGATACTAGTTACAGGACGTATTTTCTTGCTGTCCTGAGAAAGTAGTACGTTGTAAAATGTATAAAAATTAAAATACAAATTAGCATATTAATTATTGTATATAATTCTCTTAAATTTATGTAATATAGCATTTTAAAAATTATTTGACAAGAGAACAGTTTTCCAGAGAGTGTATATATATATATACATATACATATATAATATAAAAATATATATTATATATACGCCATACTCATTTGAGTAATAGTCATTATCTGGGTGTGGTTATCACAATTGATGTTTTTCTGTTACTTTTCTAAAATTTCTAAATTTTGATGATGTGTGTAACGCCTACTATATGTTGAGTTAAAAATGGGTTCAGTTATCTAATATATTATGGATACATTAAGACACCATCCTATGCTTATATATTTCTGAATATACGATAATTATAACTTGTTTCTGGGTGCTAGGATTATGAGCTTTTTGTAGTTACAATTTTAACGAGCATTTATTTGAGAAGTGATTGGGAGAACTATATATGAGAATTCATGTTGCTCAAATATGTATCAGCTTACCAGAAGTTAAGCAGATGATACATATAAAATAGAAACCAATTTAATAGAGAGAGACAGAGGATGAAAAAGGAGATGACAGATATTGAAAACACAGAACATAGAAGTAGAACTGAATTAATAAACAAGAATAAGTTGTTTATTTCAATTCACTTGGTTTATAACTCTTTACAAAAAGATTTGAAAGAATTAAAGAAAACTTTTCAAAACTCCAAAAAAAGTGTTGAAATTGAATTCACAATGACCTCAATAAAATTGCTAAGGAAATAGTCTTAAATTTCAAGGAAAAAGAGGGTTTTTTTTCTATGTCTATAAGAGAACAAAAGCAAACTCTTTCAAAGAAGCCAAAGCATTATTGTTTCAGAGTTCTCTGCTGTGACACTCAACTTCAGACACTAATAGAGGAATAAATTCAGAGTCTTACAAAAAAGAGGTGTGATCCAAGAAAAAGAGAGGTGTGATCCAAGAACTCTGCTTTACCCAAGCAAGTTGTAATTCATATATGAAGATGAGAGAAAAATGATTTCAGATCTGTGAACTTTCATAAAAATTACCATCAAAATACCCCTTTTATTCTGCAGAGGTTGAAAAAATAAAATAGAATTATAAATAAATAAGAGAACTTCTGTACATGGACATTCATTACTATACACCAAAATCAGGAGAATAACTCTTTTTTTTAAAAAGATAATCCTCTGTTAGCATAAAGTATAAGTACAAATACCTATAACTACAAATAGCTATAGCTATAAACATATTGAAAGTTATCAGATTAAGAAAGAAAAATGTGGCCATGTGCAGTGGCTCACGCCTGTAATCCCAGCACTCTTGGAAGCTGAGGCGGGTGGATTACTTGAGGTCAGGAGTTTCAGACCAGCCTGACCAACATGGTGAAACCCCATCTCTACTAAAAAAAAATTTAAAATACATAAATAAAGATTTTTAAAAGCTAGGCATGGCACTAGAATTGCTTGAACCCGGAGGCTAAATTTGCAGTGTGCCGAGGTCATGTCACTGCACTCCAGCCTGGGCGATGGAGTGAGACACCAAAGAAAGACAGAAAGAGAGAGAGAGAGAGAGAGAGAAAGAGAGAGAGAGAGAGAGACGAAGGGAGGAAAGGAGGAAAGGAGAAAGGGAGGAAGGGAGAAAGAGAGGAAGATGAAGATGAAGATGAAGAGAACGAAAGATAAATTCTGACCATTACAGCTACTTTGTGTGTGTGTGAGGGGAGCATACAGAATAATGTACACCCCTATATCAGAGATTAAAATGGGAGGAAATAAAAATTATAATAGAAATGCATAAAGTTCCTAGTGACCTAATTAGGATTTGAATCCAATCTTATAAAATAAAAATTAACTTTTTTATTTTAATATTTTTTAAAGTAGAAAAAAAAACTCATCGTCTCATGTAACCCAGAGATAAAAAGGATATTTCAATGTAAAAATGGTAATGTCAGTAGGCTAAAAACATTAAATTGCTTATCATTAAAAAATTCCAAGTGAAAATTTGACATCCCTCCCAATAAAATACTTTTGAAAAATAAAATAAAATACTATTTTAGAAATAGTCATATAGCCTAAAACTAACATTACAATCAATGACAAAATGATGGTCAAAGATCCCTTCAAATTCAGTAACAAACAGGGCTATGAATCACAACCAATATTGCTCAACATTATAGGGAATCCTGCTAATTAAAAGACAGAGCAAATAAAAATATGTGTTATAAAAGTGAATAGTGTTATTTATAGAAAACACTGCGTGCCTTGGAAGGTATCAGATTAATTCCCACTAATAACAATAAAGAAAGTCAATAATGAATCCTGGTTAGTAATACATAATCAAATAATATTTATGTAATTCAGCAAAGATCATTAGCACACACAACAGACATTTGTTTGCTTATAACAACAGCATATGTACATGACATGAAAAACCTTTGCCACCTGTCACACTAGCCGCAACAAAGTTCTTTTAGATAACTCCCCCCCGCAAAAAAGGAGGTGTTCATAACATTTTTTTGAGTTCAAGTAGATGCAAATAAATGGAAATACATATAATGAACTGGGGTCGCTCTATTAATACCATATCACTATAGTAAATATATAGGCTTACCACAATTCCACCTACTAAAGAGTGTCGTCATGTGCCACATGACATTTCAGTCAATGATGGACTGCTTATACAATGGTGGTCTCATAAGATTATATCGGAACTGAAAAATTTCTATCACCTGGTGTTATTGTAGCCATCGTAACTTCATGCTGAAAAGCATCACCTTTTCTGTGTTTAGATAGGTTTATATACACAAATACCTACACTGTGCTACAATTCCCTACAGTACTCAGTACAGCAACATGCTGTACAGGCTTGTAGCCTAGAAGAACCAGGCTATGCCATATAGCCTAGGTGTGTAGGCTATACCATGTAGGTTTGTGTAAGCACATTCTCAATTTCGCACAATGCTGACCTAACCTAACATGGCATTTAGCAGAATATGTCTTCATGGTTAAGCAGTGCGTGACTGTTTATACAGATCCTAAATACTATAAACTAACTGCTACATAGTTCCAAATAGTAAATACTATATGAATATAAAAATGCATAGATTTAGGAAAATTTCAAATACAATCAAAAAACAGTTTTAGAACTATGATTACCGATTGAAAAACATATGTGGAGAAATGAATGAGCGAAACTAAAAATAGCAATTCTCAATTTGCAGTAGCTGGGGATACTACTGTGATGCCTCTTGCCTATGATTTGTTGAATGATAAATATTTTCTTCACGGTATTTGTTTCTATCCTCCAACAATCAGATGAGTTAAGTACTTTTATTATGATTTCTCTGTTTTATTCATACAATGAGAAAACTGATGCTCAGGAAGCCTAATATCTAGCCTGAAATTATACTAGCGAAATAATGGAGTCAGTATTTGAATGCAGGCAGACTTCACTGCTTCTCTCTCAATTATTTGAAGATAAATATCATAAAAGAAATTTTATGCTGGGCGCGGTGGCTGATGCCTGTAATCTCAGCACTTTGGGAGGCTGAGGCGGGAGGACCACCTGAAGTCGGGAGTTCGAGACCAGCCTGACCAACATGAAGAAACCCTGTTTCTACTAAAAATACAAAATTGGCCAGGCGTGGTGGCACATGCCTGTAATCCCAGCTACTCGGGAGGCTGAGGCAGGAGAATCACTTGAACCCAGGAGGCAGAGGTTGCGGTGAGCCAAGATTGTGCCATTGCACTCCAGCCTGGGCAACAAGAGTGAAACTCCAACTCAAAAAAAAAAAGAAAAAAAGAAAGAAAAGAAATTTTATAACAACGTGTATAGCTCTAAAGAGAAAATCAGAAATGTAAAGCACAATTCAGACTTCAAGCATCTGAAAACTTCACATAAAGTTTAAAAAATGGTAAAGTAAGCTTCTCAAATACAAAGGGGAAATTATGACTAGATGGCTTAGTGGCAAAACCTGCACAGCAATTCAAGGAAAGGGAGAAATAGAAGCATAATTCACATAAGGCTTTAAAATAATTTTCAGACTGGACTACAAAACTTGCCACCAAGCAGGTGTGAGAGATGTAGATGCTGAATGTCCAGAGGATGCACTCTGTTCTAGGAAACTATGATAGCAAATACATTGAGGATATTAGAGTTCCCCGGGAACCACATAGATGATGGCAACCCTCCATCAACCTTTACCCAATCCACTCTGACCTGTGACTATCCTCACTCAGAAGACATTGCCAGTTGTTTTGAAGTGTGCTATGACCAAGCACCAAGAAGTTTCTAGTCTATCAATGTTAACAGAGTACAGTGAGAAGAGTATACAATTTCACTACTTATGGGGGCAGATAAAAAACTTGGCTCTACTCTCAATAGTTGTGGGATGTTAGATCTGGCATCTGCCAAAAGGGAATAAACCTGTCAATATACTGTGTTGTTTTAAGAATCTGTAACGATTTGCTTGTGAAATATCTGCATAATTCCTGGAACAGCAATTAAGTTGTTTTCCTATTATATTATTACGAATATGATGATAACCAAAATTATTATTATTGGCATCCTAAGAATCTTCTCCACAAGTCTTACTACACATGCACTACACCCTCCCCGTATTACTAAAACTCAAAATGAATAACAGATTTTAACAGACACTCCTTCATCTGAATCAAGGGGAAACTGCATGCACACAAATTTATTACTTACACAAAATTTTTAAATATATAAACGTGTGTGTACATGTGTGATAGTTGTGATTAAAATTACAATTATATCAATATATACATGTATGACAAAAATATACATTCCAAAAAATGGATAATATATATGTGTGTAAACACAACACAATAGAGATGCAAATTGTAATGGAGTAGAGAGAGAAGAGAGAACAAATAAAATATAAAGGATAACTACATAGAAAATGTTTAAAGCAAAGAAATATAAATTAAAAACAAACCTAATTTATTTTTGTCATCATTCAAGTAAAAAACATAAAGATACTTCTCAAAGGAGGCACTTATTTGGCCAGCTAACATATGAAAAACAATCTCATCATCATTGGTCATTAGAGAAACGCAAATCAAAACCACAATGGGATACCATCTGATGCCAGTTAGAATGGCAACCATTAAAAAGTCAGGAAACAACAGAGGCTGGAAAGGATGTGGAGAAATAGGAAAATGTTTACACTGTTGGTGGGAGTGTAAATTAGTTCAACCATTGTGGAAGACAATGTGGCATTTCCTCAAGGATCTAGAACCAGAAATACCATTTGACCCAGCCATCCCGTTACTGGGTATATACCCACAGGATTATAAATCATTCTACTCTAAAGACACATGCACATATATGTTTATTGCAGTACAATTCACAATAGCAAAACTTGTAACCAACCCAAAGGCCCACCAATGATAGACTGGATAAAGACAATGTGGCACATCTACACCATGGAATACTATGCAGCCATAAAAAAGGATGAGTTCATGTCCTTTGCAGAGACACAGATCAAGCTGGAAACCATCATTCTCAGCAAACTGACACAGGAATAGAAAACCAAACACCACATGTTCTCACTCATAAGAGGGAGGTGAACAATGAGAACACATGGACACAGGGAGGGGAACATCACACACGGGCCTGTTGGGCAGTAGGGGGCCAGGGGAGGGATAGCATTAAAAGAAATACTTAATGTAGATGACGGGTTGATGGTGCAGCAAACCACCATGGCACATGTATACCTATGTAATTAACCTGCACATTCTGCACATGTATCCCAGAACATAAAATATAATAAAAACATTAAAAAGAATAAAGGAAGTCAGAGAGAAAGGCTTATTAAAACAAAACAGAACTCTTGAGAGGATGTCTTTCCTCTCAATGACAAATTCAGCAGTGAATGTTTATGTATATTTATGCATATATAAGGTATTATGAGCAAAAATGAATGGTCACTAGGAAGGCAAAAATGGTGGAATATTATCCAATGAATACATTTAATTACTCAAAGTAATATATTAAAGAAGAAAGGTCATATATTCTTGCCCATAGATTCAGAAAGCCCATTTGACAAAAGTCAATATCCATTTATGGAATGGATGTAGAAGAAAGTGAATTAGAAAAAAGGTTATCCAGAATTGTAAATATAACTACCCAAAACCTATAGTAAATAACACACTTAATGATGAAATTAAAAATTATCCTCTTTAAAGATAGGGATATAGTAAGTATGTTTACTACTCATGCCTTTATTCAAATAGTATACTAGATTTCATAGCTGGCAAAAGAGGTATACCAATCTAAATGGAAGAAACAAAAGACAAACATTATGGTTGTCCATACAGAAAACAACTTCAGTTATGAAGTAGACCCAGAAAACTTTCAGAATATTCAGCACTTTTTCATTCCTCTACACAAGCAACAAAATACCAGAAAATATTTTAAAAGTTAGCATTTATAAAAGTGTCTAAACTATCAGGTGTATGGCAAAAAATTGAATAAAATAATTGAAAAACATTATAAAACATGATATAAGCATGAAAGATGTGCAGAAGCAGAGAGAAATCCTTGCATTAATAGATGAAAAGATCATTAAAGATACCAATGCACTAATTATACTAGATTCAGTGCAATTTCAGTCAAAATTCCAAAGGAAATTTTATGAAACGTGAAAAGCTCACACTAAAGTTCAGAGAACACAGTTGGTGGCAATGTAAATTAGTATAGCCATTATGAAAAACAGTATGGAGCTTCCTCAAAGAACTAAAAATAGAACTACTATATGACCAAGCAATTCTACTGCTGAGTATATATCCAAAAGAAAGAAAAACTGCATATAAAAGAGTTGTTTGCACTCCCATGTTTATCACAGTACTATTCACGGTAGCCAATATATGGAATCAACCCAAGGGTCCATGAATGAATGGATAAAGAAAATGTCATATGTATACATAATGGAATATTATTCAGCCATAGAAACTAAAATCCTGACATTTATAGCAACATGGATAAAACTGGAAGGCATTATGTTAAGTGAAATAATCCAGGCATTGAAAGACAAATTTGCATGTACTCACTCATATGTGAGAGCTGAAAAAAAAAAAATCTCATGAAGGTAGTCAATAGACTGGTGTTACCAGAGGCTGGGTAGGGTATTTGGGAGGGGGAATAAAGAGGGGTTGGTTAACAGGTAGTGTTTGGTACCAAAATAGGGGGCCTATATTTAACAATGATTTATTGTATATTTCAGTAACTAGAAGATATGGAATAGTCCCAACACAAATAAATGACAAATGTTTGAGGTAATGGATGTGCTAAATACCCACATTTGATCATTAAACATTATATGTTTGTATCAAAATATAACACACACCACATAAATATGTACAACTATTAGGTATCCATAAAAAAATTAAAAATTAAATTAAAAATAAAACTCAGGGAACAGTAAAGACTCAAAAATAGTAATATAAGATGTATCTTATGTGAAGTATCAAAATCCATTATATAGCTAAAGTAGATAAAATTATCATAGTAAATGGATTTCAATGTCAAGTTTATAAAAACCTTCTAAGAAAAACAGTCTGATGCAATCTATATAAAATATAAATACATAAAATTATGTTTCAATGTATATTGTGTAATGAAAGTATGAAAACTTCCAGGGAAATAATTCACCCTAACTTCCTGATAGCGGTGACTCCTCAGGAGAAAAAGAAGTGGTAATAAATGGGATAGACTAGGGTTTTGTTGTGGGTGCCCTCCTCTGCATTGTAGGTTATTTAACAACATTTTTGGCTTTACCCTTTGGTTAATAATAGCGCCCTTCTCCCCAGTTGTGACAAGCAAAACTGTTTTCAGAAATTTTCCCCTCTGAGGCAGGGGAGAAAAATTGCTTCTAGTAGAGAACCACTGGAATAGACTGTCTTTAGTATCAGTTCTCAAAAGGAAACAGGAGTGGTGGAGGGTATCAGAAGAAAGATATGAAATAAAATTATAAAATATATTGCAGCACTATTCACAATAGCAAAGACTGGAACCAACCAAATGCCCATCAATGAGAAACTGGATAAAGAAAATGTGGCACATATACACGATGGAATATTATGCAGCCATAAAAACAATGAGTTCACGTCCTTTGCAGGACATGGATGAAGCTGGAAACATCATTCTCAGCAAACTAACACAGGAAAGAAAACCAAACACCACACGTTCTCACTTATAAGTGGGAGTTGAACAATGAGAACACATGGACACAGGGAGGGGAACATCACACACCAGGGCCTGTTGTGGGTTGGGGGCTAGGGGAAGGATAGCATTAGGAGAAACACCTAATATAGATGATGGGTTGATGGGGGCAGCAAACCACCATGGCATGTGTATACCTATGTAATTAACCTGCAGGTTATGCACATGTATCCCGGAACTTAAACTATAATAAAAAATAAATAAAATTATAAAATGTCAATCTCTACTGAATTGGGGGTTTGGGGGTCATGGGTGTCAGCTAAATTATTTCTTTGTACTTTTTAAATTGTTTGAAAGGTTTCATATTTTAAAAGTTTCATCAGGTAGTATGACTCTGCAGTTTAATTGTTTAGAGTACTAGTTGTAGTTTAAGACTGTCCTGGCTTGTCATCTGAGTTTTTAGTGTTTGTATGATTTTGTACCTGTTTCTTATTTTCTTCAAATCTCAGTTTCCAAATCTGGTAGCTGTGAAAATTAAATGAAATAACCCACATGAACATCTTAGCACAGTGCCTCATACACAGTATGTGCTAAAACACAATTTTATTATCAATTGAAATTAATATTTCTTTGCTCATAAAGACTTCATGGAAATATTTATGATATATAGATAAAGAAGTCATCATTATAGTAATAAGTATAACCATAACGTATTTTATATTTTAAGTTGAAGAGATGTCAGAAAATATTTATAAAATCAATTTTAGCTTTAAAATGAAAACACACAAGTAAATTATACCTAGACCATAATTATTTGAAAAGGAAATGAACAAAAATAGCAAACGAAAACATCATAAGATAATAAATATCAAAGAAGTCACAAGGCCAGACAATTCAAAAAACGATCTTTGTGATTATTTCAATTTATGCCTCATGTTTAAAATGACACATGTGAGTTTAAATTCAAAATTTTATTTAGCTTATGAGATATCACAAAATGATAAAATTTTTGCTACATGCTAATAAGGGCAAGTAAGAACAAGATATTCAACATAAATTTAAAATTATATGAAAATTTTAATTAGAATACAGTAAATTCACTATTTGTCCAAGTCCTTATTTAAAAGGTGTTAGAATAAGTCTAGAGCAAAAGAAGTATAAAAGCAATGTTTGACTTTAGAACTTTATGCATAATGAACCTCTCTTTCAAGACTTCCTAAGTATCTGACACTGCAAACTCATTTATTCTCTAAAATCCAGGACAATGACACCTTGAAATTAAATGTTTGTACTATTCAATATTTGTTAAGTTTCACATTACAGAGATGGGTAACTTTGCATTCAAGAATTTATAATTTATCTTTTGCAAATGTGGTCCACAAACCTTGACTTTCTTTAACATAGGAAGTCTGGTAAAGCCATTCTTGAGGCAGGTTGGAGTAGCTGGGGACTGGCGGAAACAAGTGGCAATATCAGTGAAGTATAGAATCACAGGCTACTTCGGTCATCTATTCACAAGGCTGAGCAGGAGCTCTTGGGCATCTTCACAATGTTTGGGATAACTCTGCTATGTGTAATAACAACCTTCTTTTGAATAGTATCCAATGCCTGGAAAAATCCTAGATGTTCAGAAACAGATTTTTTTTTCTATTTTCCTCTGTACCTAGGTAGCTAGAATTCTCTTATACGTGGAGAATACTTATAACATCCTTGAAAACTCAAATTAAACATATATCTGATATAGCAAACCTAAATCATTACTTACTGAGAAAACAATCATTATAATTATAACTCAAGTTATTTGAAAATATTTCAAAAAGGGACAAGGAGAAAAATTTTAAAAAAATTATAGTATTTAAGAACAATTAAAAGTGAGTTAAGCGAGAGATTATATTGCATATAAATTGTTTACTTAATACATTAAGTTTATTTAATACATTATTTCTTAATGTATTAAACATTAAGCTTATTTAATACATTAAGATTATTTTAATGTGTATGACCAAATTAAATTTTAATTGTCATATCACACTCCAGTACGCAAAATTATTTCAAGCACTTAAAATTGGCCTACATAGAAATTTGGTGTTCTTGTGATCCGACACATGTGGCTACATTAAATTCAAACAGCTGTGAGTAATTTTGTCTTTTAAAGAAATAAACACTAGAATCAATTAGAACACAGAATGGTTATCATGGAGAGGTAGATATGACTTAGAAAAAAATTCATGTTGAAAGTAGAGACATCTGTCACATTCACATACCAAAAAGCACATCTTCCCCTCAAAATCTGTGTAGTTGGAAAGCCACCATAGTTATGGTTGTGTCTGGATACTAGCATGTCTCACTTTTATCTAGAGATATCTCAGTGCTATTAATTGACAATAGTGAACTTAGAAGAAGAGATAATCTATCAATCTCATATTCCAACTACAAAAACTAATGAACAAGACTGAGCTTTCACATGCGTGAGTGTGAGTATGTGTATACATCTGTGTTTGTATGGAATTGTAACATCAGAACTAAATTTACTCATTTTGTAACTAAAATATCAAATGTTGATACTTGCTTATTTTGAGTAGGTACATCATTTCTGATTGACATTTTTTATGAACTCAATATTTTGCAAATCCCACCACTCCTTCCAAATAGAAATAAATAAATGAAAGTGTTCAGTAATCCTAATATTTGAAAAGCTTAAAGAGACATTTAGGGAGGATAAATATTCTTGGAAGTTGTGTTAAATATTCTTGAAACATTCTTGGATCATTATAAATTATTGCCCCATTGTTTTTATAAAATAAGTGTCAAATTAAAAGCTCCTCTTAATGTTGATGATTCAGTGCAAATTATTTCATTTTATATTAGATTCCCCTTGAAAGGAAAGTTTCAGAAATGGGATTTTGTCACTACCAGGCCTGCTTTACAAGAGCTCCTGAAGGAAGCACTAAATATGGAAAGGAAAAACCAGTACCAGTCACTGCAAAAACACACAAAAATATAAAGACCAGCGACACTATGAATAAACTGCATCAACTAATGTGCAAAATAACCAGCTAGCATCATCATGACAGGATCAAATTCACACACAATAATATGAACCTTAAATGTAAATGGGCTAAATGCCCATTTAAAAGACACAGGCTGGCAAGTTGGAGAGAGTCAAGATTCATCAGTGTGCTGTATTCAGGAGACCCATCTCACGTTCAAAGACATACATAGGCTCAAAATAAAGGGATGGAGGAATATTTACCAAGCAAATGGAAAGCAGAAAAAAAAAAGCAGGGGTTGCAATCCTAGTCTCTGAAAAAAACAGACTTTAAACCAACAAAGGTCAAAAGAGACAAAGAAGGGCATTACATAATGGTAAAGGGATCAATGCAAAAAGAAGAGCTAGCTATCCTAAATATGTATGCACCCGCTACAGGAGCATCCAGATTCATAAAACAAATTCTTAGAGACCTACAAAGAGACTTAGACTCCCACATAATAATAGTAGGAGACTTTAACACCCCACTGTCAATATTAGATCAAAGAGGCAGAAAATTAACAAGGATGTTCAGGACTTGAACTCGGCTTTGGACCAAGCAGATCTAATAGATATCTATAGAACTCTACACACCAAATCAACAGAATATACACTCCTCAGCACCACATACCACCTACTCTAAAACAGACCACATAATTTGAAGTAAAACACTACTCAGCAAATACAAAAGAATGGAAATCATAACAAACAGTCACTCAGACCACAGTGCAATCAAATTAGAATTCAGAAGTAAGAAACTCACTCAAAACCACAGAACTACATGGAAACTGAACAACCTGCTCCTGAATGACTACTGGGTAAATAAATAAATTAAGACAGAAATAATGAAATTCTTTGAAAGCAATGAGAACAAAGAGACAACGTACCAGCATCTCTGGGACACAGTTAAATCAGTATGTAGAGGGAAATGTATAGTACTAAATGTCCACAGGAGAAAGCAAGAAAGATCTAAAATTGACATGCTAACATGACAACTTAAAGAACTAGAGAAGCAAGAGCAAACCAAGTCAAAAGCTAGCAGAAGACAAGAAATAACTAAGATTAGAGCAGAACTGAAGGAGACAGAGACATGAAAAACCATTCAAAAAATCAGTGAATCCAGGAGCTGATTTTTTTGAAAAGATTAACCAAATATATAGATCACTAGCCAGACTAATAAAGAAGAAAAGGGAGAAGAATCAAATAGACACAATAAAAAATGATAAAGGGGATATCACCACTGATTCCGCAGAAATAGAAACTACTAACAGAGAATACTATAAACACCTCTACACAAATAAACTGGAAAATGTAGAAGAAATGGATAAATTCCTGGACACATAAACCCTCCCAAGACTAAACAAAGAAGTTGAATCCCTGAATATAGGAATAAAAAGTTCTGAAATTGAGGAAATAACTAATAGCCTACCAACCAAAAAAAAGCCCAGGACCAGATGGATTCACAGCCGAATTCTACCACAGGTACAAAGAGGAGCTGGTACCATTACTTCTGAAACTATTCCAAACAATAGAAAAAAAGGGACTCCTCCTCAACTCATGGGGCCAGCATCATCCTGATTCCAAAATCTGGCAGAGACACAACTAGTAAAGAAAATTTCAGGCCAATATCCCTGATTAACATGATGCAAAAATTCTCAATAAAATACTAGCAAATCAAATCCAGCAGCAAATCAAAAGACTTATCTACCACGATCAAGTCGCTCTCATCCCTGGGATGCAAGGCTGGTTCAATATATGCATATCAATAAATGTAATCCATCATATAAGTAGAACCAATGACAAAAAAAAACATATGATTATCTCAGTAGATGCAGAAAAGGCCTTCAATACAAATTCAACATCCCTTCATGCTAAAAACTCTCAATAAACTAGATATTGATAGAAGATATCTCAAAATAATAAGATCTATTTATAACAAGCCCATAGCCAATATCATACTGAATGGGGAAAAGCTGGAAGGATTCCCTTTGAAAACTGGCACAAAACAAGTTATGCCCCCTCTCACCTCTCCTATTCAACATAGTTTTTGAAGTTCTGGCCAGGGCAGTGAGGCAGGAGAAAGAAATAAAGGGTATTCAAATGGGAAAAGAGGAAGTCAAATTGTCTCTGTTTGCAGATGACATGATTGTATATTTAGAAAACCCCATAGTCTCAGCCCAAAAACTCCTTAAGCTAATAAACAACTTCAGCAAAGTCTCAGGACACAAAATCAATTTGCAAAAATCACAAGCATTCCTATACACCAATAGTAGACAAACAGAAAGCCAAATCATGAGTGAACTCCCATTCACAATTGCTACAAAGAGGAGAATAAAATACCTAGAAATACAACTTACAAGGGACATGAAGGACCTCTTCAAGGAGAACTACAATCCACTACTAAAGGAAATAAAAGAGGACACAAACAAATGGAAAAACATTCCATACTCATGGGTAGGAAGAATCAATATTGTGAAAATGGCCATGCAGACCAAAGTAATTTATAGATTCTATGCTATTCCCATCAAGCTACCATTGACCTTCTTCACAGAGCTAGGAAAAACTAATTTAAATTTTATACGGAACCAAAAAATAGCTCATATAGCCAAGACAATCCTAAGCAAAAACAACAAAGCCAGAGGCATCATGCTACCTGACTTCAAACTATATTACAAGGCGACAGTAACCAAAACAGCATGGTACTGGTACAAAAACAGATATACAGACCAAGGGAACAGAATAGAAGTCTCAGAAATAACACCACACATCTACAACCATCATATCTTCGACATACGTGACAACAAGCAATAGGTAAAGAATTCCTTATTTAATAAATGGTGCTGTAAAAACAGGCTAGTCACATCCAGAAAACAGAAATTGGACCCCTTACTTAGACCTTAATAGAAAAATTAAGATGGATTAAAGACTTAAATGTAAGATCTAAAACCTTAAAAACCGTAGAAGGAAACGTAGGCAATACCATTCAGGACATAGGCATGGGAAAAGAGTTCATGACTAAAACACAAAAAGCAATGGCAACATAAGCCAAAACTGACAAATGGAATCTAGTTAAACTAAAGAGCTTCTGCACAGCAAAAGAAACAATCATCAGAGTGAACAGGCAACCTAAAGAATGGGATAAAATTTCTGCAGTTTATCCATCTGACAAAGGGCTAAATTCCAGAATCTACAAGGAACTTAAACAAATTTACAAGAAAAAAATAAACAACCCCATCAAAGAGTGGGTGAAATATGTGAACAGACACTTCTCAAAGGGGCATTTATTTGGCCAACAAATGCGTGAAAAAAAGCTCATCATCAGTGGTCATCAGAGAAATGCAAATCAAAACCACAATGAGATACCATCTCAAGCCAGTTAGAATGGTGATCATTAAAAAGTCAGGAAACAACAGATGTTGAAGAGGATGTGGAGAAATAAGAATGCTTTTACACTGTTGGCGGGAGAGTAAATTAGTTTGACCATTGTGGAAGACAGTGTGGTGATTCCTCAAGGATCTAGAACCAGAAATACCATTTGACCCAGCAATCCCATTACTGGGTATATACCCAAAGGATTATAAATCATTCTACTCTAAAAACACATACACACGTAGGTTATTGCATCACTATTCACAATAGCAAAGACTTGGAACCAACCCAAATGCCCATCAGTGATACACCGGATAAAGATAATGTGACACATATATACCATGGAATACTATGTAGCCATAACAAAAGGATGAGTTCATGTCCTTTGCAGTAACATGGATGAAGCTGGAAACCATCATCCTCAGCAAACTAACACAGGAACAGAAAACCAAACACTGCATTTTCTCACTCATAAGTGGGAGTTGAACAATGAGAACACATGAACACAGGGAGGTGGACATCACACCGAGAACTGTCAGGGGATGGGGGACAAGGGGAGGGAGAGCATTAGCACAAATACCTAATGCATGTGGGGCTCTAAACCTAGATAACAGGTTGATAGGTGCAGGAAACCACCATGGTACATGTATACCTATGTAACAAACCTGCATGTTTAGCAGATGTATCCCAGAACTTAAAGCAAAATGGAAAAAAAAAAAAGATTTCAATCAGAATACCACCCGAATTCACAGTATGTTAAACTAGAAAAGTATAGTCATTATTTCCCATTGAAAACCTAATAAGCATTATTACACTTACAAGTAAAATGGCAAGAAGCCCATTTTTCACTTACATATTACCCACATGTTGTATAAAATATAAAGTATGCATTTTAAGCTTACCATTTGCTATGTGATTTTGGGCATATAATCTGAGTGTTTTCAGCCACAGCATTGATACCTGTACAAAGGAGATAATACCCGTATCTGGAAACTACTTAGCATTTCCCAGTGGAAGCTATTCATATCACCCCTTTAATTAGACTCCTGCCTAGAAGATGCATTTTTCTATAGCACTATGCCCTTTATAAAGATGAGACAGTTAAGCAACATATAATTAAATTAAACATATCTTATTATATTAGTGAACTAGAGAAGTAATTCAGTTTGTCTGATTTCTTTTCCAGCTGAGAAAATCACTAAACTTTCCATTTTACAATTTCTGCTGCTCATTTTTGACTTAATAACATATCAAAATACAATTACAGAGTTACTATATTCTGTAATATATATGTATATGTATATAAATATATATATATATTCACTCAAATAAGTTGAGGAAAATTTCAGAAACAAATTCTATTGCCTATGGATCTGAATGTTGCATTTCCCTTATGATAACTGAAACTGAACAAGAAAATTCAGAAAAATATTAGTATTTACTTTCCAGTGAGATCTTGAAATGAAATTTCAAACCTAAAATATAAATCTATTAATGTCTCTCCATACATATATCTATTTTTAAGAGAAATATTAAGAATTGAATAAAAAGTTTTTTAAAAGCCCTTAAAAACGATGAAAACTTTTCAAACATTACACAATTTTCACAGAAGTTACAGTGTAATTAAGTCAGAAGCAAAGTTTCCTGGTAGTATTTTCCATACAGAATGTTTGGCTAGGCTAAAATAAATTGAATAAATATAATACTAAATTCTATACTCGTATAGTTCTCAGAATGCTAAGAAATAATGGCACAGAATTTCCAGGCACATTCTGTTACATGATATTCCAAACATGCCCTGGGCGTTTACACACAAGGTACAACAAACTAACCTTAGAGGTACTTGTGTGTCATGTGCAGAGCATTAGCCAATCTTCATATTTCAGGCTTTTAAAGACCAACACATAGGAAAGGTGGAAAAAAACAAAGGGAGATGCTTGTAATACATCATTTCTTTGAAAGCCCCTAGTGGTGGGGATGGGGATAAAGGAAACCTAAAAGAAACTCAAACTTAACTTGTACTGTAACCGGGCATGACTTCAACTTTATACCACACATTTTGAAGAATAACATGCAGACAGAATATACTTTGAAAATGTTGAAAGGATTCCAGTAATCAAGTTACAACTCCTTAACAAAGACCAAGCTAGCCTGGGTAACACGGTGAAACCCCATCTCTAAAAAAAGAAAACATAAATAAATAAATAAATAAATAAATAAATAAATAAATAAACAAAAATACAAAAATTTGCCAAGCATAGTGGTGTGCACTGGTAGTCCCAGCTACTTGGGAGGCTGAGGTAAGGTCGCTTGAGCCCAGGGTTCCAGGCTGCAATGGGCCTTGATTACACGACTGTACTTCAGCCTGGGCAACAGGGTGAGATCCCGTCTTAGAAAAAGAACAAACCGTGGAGCTGTGGTGCTGAAAAGTACATTCCTAAAGACTGTTTCAAGAGTCTTCAATCTGAAGGGGCTTGTTATTGCAGGGATGTTAAAGAAAATCCGGGGTCTTAAAATTTTTCGTTTTTAAGAATCAAATTTTCTACCCCTAATAAAAAGAGAGAAGTCTGGAGGCAAGCTTTATCAGGAAGATATGAATGACTGCTCTCATCCTGGTGAAAGTATACTCCAATAAATAGGTCCCATAAGCTAATGGTTTTATGCCCTATTTTGCTGGGTAGGGAGAAAACAAAAAACAAACAAACAAAAAATTAAACAGAAGATAAATTCAACCCCATGGCAAATGTGCCACACTCAGATGATGAACTATTCTCGGCCCAACTTGGTTTGTCCCCAGTACAGAACTTTCAACAGACAAGCACACATCTAATTTTCTCAAACATGACTTTGAGGGTCACAAGTTCTATCCATTCTCTACCAGGCAGCTGAGAAAATGAGCAGAGAATAAAGACCATCATATTCCCACCCTCCAGCTAGGATTATAAGGGGAATGAAGCAAGCTAGTATTACAAAGGGAAGAAAGTAAGTATTATAAGGTAGTATTACCTGAGAAGGTGAGTCAATGCAATGTTACAAACACTATTTTGGTGGCAATTCATATGCCATACTCAAAGATTAATAAATAGAAAAAAAGCAAGACATTTTTTATAAACTTCCGAAGAAATAAGGAAGAAAGAAAGCATGCAAAAGACAATGAAAACAGATAATTTGAAAAATATTATCTCAAAGAAGAGAATAAAATATTAACATATTTATACAATATTAAATAAAAACAATTTTACAGATTACAGGAATATTTTTCAATGTGAACTCTCAGGAAACAAAAGTAAAAATGAGTAAAGAGAATGGCATTTGTATCATTGAATCAAACTATAAAAGAAAGAGTTCCACAAACCTACAAGGAGAGTTAACTGTGTTAATTACAAAATTGAGAAAAAAAAAAACTTATTCAATATTTCCACAACTTATTTAAATGCTAGGGAAATTATCCTACTGTAAGACACTAGTATTCCTGATAAAAATGCTTAAACTCTTCTTTGATACCCTGTAATAAGATTGGAATTTGTTCTGGGAAGCCATTCATTTACTCCAGTGACTCAAGTCCAGTCAATAATAACATGCAAGCAGGTTCTTCCCTGCATCTCATTTGGTACTTTTTTTTTTTAAACAGTTCTGTTTGTTATAGATGATCATTAAAAATCTATCCTGCTCAAGAAAAAAAAAGGAGAGGCGTTCTGAAATATTTATGGATGAAATAATGTGGTGCCTGTAATTTGCTCCACTTAAAAAAATCCAGTGGCAGGGGTGGGTAAGGGCATAGACAGTATATGGATATTATCAAGCCAATGAATGTCATTTGGGTGAGGGGCATTTTAGGTTCATTCTAGTATACACTTGTGCATGTTTGAAATTTTTATAATAAAAAGTAAAACAAAACAAAACAAAAAATATCCTATTGGATTTTTATGGAGAAATTATATGATTCAAATTATAGCTAATCTGATATTCATATTGAATATAAAAACATATTCATAGATATCACAGACTCAGAAATAATATTATCCATTTATCCTTCCCGAAAGACATAACTGAGTAATGTAACATGAATCCTAAAGGAAGACTCACAGATGTATTTAAGAAGACAAGGATTTGCCTGATTTGTGTGTTATCAATGTCTCTTAGCCTCATGAGAAAGAAGTTAAAATATAGTTTTTGAATGCATAAGTGAATGAATGATTGAATGATTAAAGAAGTAATGACAGCCATGAACTTATTGTAAATACTCATCCCATAATCATTAAATGTTAAAAATCCTCATAGGTATGCTATAGAGTGAAAACATTTTTTAATTATATTAAAATTGGCTAAAAATCTCAGAATATAGAGACAAAACCGAAGAGCAGTAGCAGTTGAAGTAAGGCAATGGGAAAGTGTAACTACATATATTTTCTCATCTTTTAAGAGAGGTAGAGGATAACTAGCAGATTCATTTGCTTCTGAAATACAGCAATTGAAAATTAAGTGTAAAACATAAGCTTAATTTTTAAAAGGAGACAAAATTATATTTAAGACATAGACTTTATCCTCTCCAGACTTTCAGAGGGGAACAAAATGAAAGAAGGCATGGAATGAAAAAAAGAGGAAAGAAGTATAAAAAAGTGAATAAAAATAAAATGAAGAAAATAAGATAAAAAAAACAAATGTTGGCCGGGCGCGGTGTCTCACGCCTGTAATCCCAGCATTTTGGGAGGCCAAGGCGGGAGAATCACGAGGTCAGGAGATTGAGACCAGCCCGGCTAACACGGTGAAACCCCATTTCTACTAAAAATACAAAAAATTAGCCGGGCGTGGTGGCGGGCGCCTGTAGTCCCAGCTACTCAGGAGGCTGAGGCAGGAGAATGGCGTGAACCCGGGTGGTGGAGCTTGCAGTGAGCCGAGATTGCGCCACTGCACTCCAGCCTGGGCGACAGAGCAAGACTCCGTTTCAATAAATAAATAAATAAATAAGCAAATAAATAAATAATAGTATAACAATAATTAGGCAAGATAAAGAAATAAAGGGCATTCAAATTGGAAAAGTGGAAATCAAATTATCTATTTGCCAATGATATGATCTTATACCTAGAAAACCCTAAAAGACCCCTCCAAAAGATTATGATTTAATAAATCTCTTTGGAGAAGACCCCTTGAAAAGATTATGATTTAATAAATGAATTCAGAAAAGTTTCAGGTTGCAAAATCAATGTACATAAACCAGTAGCACTGTTATACACCAACAATGACCAAGATGAGAATCAAACCAAGAACCCAATCCCTTTTAGAACAGGTACAAAAAAATAAAATACTTATGAATATACTTAACCAAGTAGGTGAAAAATCTCCAAGGAGAACTACAAAACACTGCTGAAAGAATTCACAGATGACACGAACAAATGGAAAGAATCAATATTGTGGAAATGACCACACTTCCAAAAGCAATTGACAGATTGAATGCAATCCCTATTACAATAACAACATGATTCTTTACAGAATTAGAAAAGATAATCTTGAAATTCATATGGAACCAAAAAAGAGCAGAAATAGCCAAGGCAATCCTAAGCAAAAAGAACAAATCTGGAGGCATCGTATGACTCAACTTCAAATTATATTGTAAGGCTATAGTAACCAAACAGCATGGCACTAGTGAAAGCAGATACAGAGATCAATGGAACACAATAGAGAATCCAGAAATAAACTCAAATACTTACAACCAACTGATCTTCAACAAATCATATAAAAACATAAATTGGGGAAACGACATTCTATTCCATATATTTTGCTGAGAAAATTGGATAGCCACGTGTAGAAAAATGAAACTGGATCCTTATTTCTCACCATGTACAAAAATGAACTCAAGATGGATTAAAGACTTAAATCTAACCCCTAACACCATAAAATCTAAATAAAAACCTAGGAAACACTATTCTGGATACTGGCCTAGGCAAATAATTTATGATGAAGACCCCAAAAGCAAATGCAAGAAAAATAAATAAATGAGACCTAATTAAACTAAAAAAGTTTCTGTACAGCAAAAGAAATAATCGTCAGGGTAAAGAGAGAATCTACAGAATGAAAAAAAAATTGTCAACTCTGCACCTGACAAAAGACTAATATCCAGCATCCACAAGGAAACAAATTGGCAAGCAAAAATCAAATAACCCCTTGAAAAAGTGGGCAAAGAACATGAATAGACATTTCTTAATAGAAGATATATAAATGGCCAACTAAAATATGAAAAAAAGCGCTCAATGTCACTAATCATCAGGGAATTACAAATTAAAACTGCAATGAGATATCACCTTACTGTAGCCAGCATGGCCATTATTAAAAAGTCAAAAAACAATAGATGTTGGCACGGATGTGGTGCAAAGGGAACACAAACACACTGCCGGTGAGAATGTAAATTAATACAACCTCTCTGGAAAACAATATGGAGATTTCTCAAGGAACTAAAAGTAGATCCACCATTCAACTGAGCAAACCCACTACTGCTCATCTATCCAAAAGGAATTAAATCATCATATCAAAAAACATTCAAACATGTATATTGCAGTAAAATTCACAGTTGCAAAGGTATGAAATCAAAATAAGTGTCCAACAACCAGTGAGTGAATACAGAAAATGCGGTATGTGTGTAAACATACACACACACAGACACACACACCATGGAATACTGCTTGGTCATAAAAAATGATAAAATAATGCATTTGCAGCAACTTGGATGGAACTGGATTATTTAATCTAAGAGAAGTAACTCAGAAATGAGAAAGCAAATACTACATGTTCTCACTTATACATGAGAGTTAAGCTATGGGTATACGAGGTCAGACAGAGTAGTACAATGGACATTGGAGACTCAGAAAAGGGGAGTGTGGAAAGACAGGTGTACCCCTACCTATTGTGTTACAACATATACTATGTGGGTTATGAATACATTGAAATTCCAGACTTTGCCGCTATACAATTCATCTATGTAACCAAAAACCACTTGTAATCCTAAAGCTCTTAAAGATTTTTAAGGAACCTCCAAGCTGTTTTCCATAGTAGTTGTATTATTTACATTCTCACGACGAGTGTACGAGGGTTCTCTTTTCTCCATATCCTTGTTGAGTACTTGTTATTGCCTGTCTTTTGGATAAAAGCCATTTTAACTGGGATAAGATGATATTTCATAATAGTTTTGATTTGCATTTCTCTGATGATCAATGATTTGGAGCACCTTTTCATATGTCTGCCATTGAGAAATATCTATTTAGATTTTTTGCTCATTTTTAGTCAGATTATTATATTTTTTCCTATATAGTTGTTTGAGCTCCTTATGTATTCTGGTCATTACTCCCTTGTAAGATGTGTAGTTTGCAAATATTTTCTCTTATTCTGTGCGTTGTCTCTTCACTTTTTTTTCCTTTGCTGTGCAGAAGCTCTACCTTGATGGGATTCAATGTGTCCACTTTTCCTTTAGATAACCATGCTTATGGGATATTTCTCAAGAAATACTACCCAGATCAATGTCCCAGAGAGTTTCTCCAATGTTTTCTTGTAGTAGTTTCATAGTTTACGGTTTTAGATTTAAGTGTTTAATCAATTTTTACTTGATTTTTTTTTTTGCATATGGCAGGAGATAGAGGTCTAGTTTCATTCTTCTGCATATAGATATCCAGTTTTTCCAGCACTATTTATTCACCAGATTGTCTTTTCTCCAGTGTATTTTTGGCATATTTCTTGAAAATGAGTTCACTGCAGGTATGTAAACTTCTTTCTGCATTCTCTTCTCTGTTCCATTGGTCTACGTGTCTGTTATTATGCCAGTGCCATGATGTTTAGGTTACTATAGCTCTGTGGTATGATTTAAACTCAGGTATGTGATACTTCCAATTTTATTAACTTTGCCCATCACAGTTTAGACTATTCTGAGTCTTTTGTAGATCCATATAACTTTGAGAATTTTTTTTCTATTTCTATGAGAAATGTCATTGGCATTTTGACAGGAATTGCATTGAATCTGCAGATTACTATGGGTTGTATGGACATTTTAACAATATTGATTCTTTCAATCCATGAACATGGAGTATCTTTCCATGTTTTGGTGTCCCCTTTAATTTCTTTCATCAATATTGTACAGTTTTCATTATAGGCATCTTTCACTTCTTTGGTTAAGTTAATTCCTAGGTATTTAATTTTATTTGTGGTTATTGTAAATGAAATTTTTAACATTTCTTTTTCAGATTGTCCCCTTTGGCATATAGAAATACTGCTGATTTTTGTGTGTTGATATTATATCCTGAAAATTTAATGAATTTGTTTATCAGTTCTAGTATTTTTTTTGGTGGAATCTTTAGGTTTTTCCAAATACATGATCATATCGTTTGCAGACAAGAATAATTTCACTTCTTGTTCCTGCATACAATTGAAATAGATTGTTCAATTTATTGGCAGGCAGTTGCTCATAGTAGTTACTAATAATCCTGTGAATTTCTGTGGTATCAGTTGCAGTATCTCCTTAATCAGTAATGTTGAGCTTCTTTCATATGCTCATTGGCTGCATAAATGTCTTCTTTTGAGGAGTGTCTGTTCACATCATTTGCCCACTTTTTGATGTTTTTTTTTTTTTTTTCTTGTAAATTTGTTTCAGTTCCTTGTAAATTCTGGATATTGGACCTTTATCAGGTGGGTGGATTGCAAAAATTTTCTCACATTCTGTAGGTTGCCTGTTCACTCTGATGGTAGTTTCTTTTCCTGTGCAGAAGCTCTATAGTTTAATTAGATCCCATTTGTCAATTTTGGCTTTTGTTCCAATTGTTTTTGGGATTTTGTCATGAAGTCTTTGCCCACGCCTATGTCCTGAATTGTATTGCCTAGGTTTATTCTAGGGTTTTTATGGTTTTGGGTTTTACCTTTAAGTCTTTAACCCACCTTGAGTTAATTTTTGTATAAGGTATAAGGAAGGGGTCCAATTTCAGTTTTCTGCTTATGGCTGGACAGTTTTCCCAGCACCGTTTACTGAATAGGAGATACTTTCCCCATTGCTTGTTTTGGGCAGGTTTGTCAAAGATCAGATAGTTGTAGACGTGTGGTGTTATTTCTGAGGTCTCTGTTCTGCTCCATTGGTCTATATGTCTTCTTAGTTTCTTTATTGGCCCATTGGTAATTAATGAGTATATTATTTAATTTCTATTTACTTGAACAGTTTCCTAAACTCTTTTTACTGATTTCTAGTTTTACTCCATTGTAGTCAGAGAAGATGCCTGATATTATTTCAATTTTTTAAATGTTTTAGGACATTTTTGTGACATAGCATGTGGTCTATACTTGAGAATGATTCATGTGCTGAGGGGAGGAATGTGTATTCTGAAGCCATTGGTTAAAATGATCTGTAAATGTTTATTAGCTCCATTTGGTCTTTAGTACAGATTAAACTTGATGTTTCTTTGTTGATTTTCTGTCTAGAAGATCTGTCCCATGTTGAATATGTGGTGTTGAAATCTCCAGCTATTATTTTACTGGGGCCTACATCTCTATTTAGCTCTAACAACATTTGCTTTATATATCTGGGTGCTCCAGTGTTGGATGCATACATACTTAAAACTGTTATATCCTCTTGATTAATTGACTTATTTATCATTATATACTGGCACTCTTTTTCTCTTCTTATAGTTTGTCTTGAAATCTATTTGGTATCACATGAGTATAGCTACTCTCACTCTTTCTGGTTTCCATGGGCATATCTCTTTCCATTCCTTTATTTTCAGTCTATGGGTACCCTTATAGGTGAAGTGTGTTTCCTATAGGCAACAGATCATTGGGTCTTCTTTTTCTATCCATTTGACTACTCTGTTTTTTGATTGAAGAGCTTAGTCCACTTACATTCAATGTTACTATTGATAAGGAAGGACTTACTCCTGCCATTTTGTTTGTTGTTTTCTGTTTGTTTTGTGATCTTCTCTTCCTTCTTTCTTCCCTTCATGTCTTATCTTTAGTTAAGGTAATTTTCTCTTGTGATATGATTTAGTTTTGCTCTTTTCATTTTTTGTGGATACATTATAAGTTTTTGGTTTGAGTTTACCATGAGGCTTGCAAATACTATCTTATAATATCTTATAACCCATTATTTTAAGCTGATAACAACTTCACATTGTTTGCATAAACAAACAAAAAGCAAACTAATATAGACACAAGAAGAGAAGACCAAATACGGCATGTTCTCACTCATAAGTGGGAGTTGAACAATGAGTACACATGGACACAGGGAGGGGAATGACACATAACAGGGCCTGTTGAGGGGTGGAGGGTGAGGGGAGGGAACTTAGAGGACAAATTGATAGGTGTAGCAAACCACCATGGCACATGTATACCTATGTATGTAACAAATCTGCATGTTCTGCACATGTATTCTATTATTTTTAGAAGAATTTTTTTTTAAAAAAGAAGGAGACTTGTAGAGGTACTACCTCAATTATCTTTGGCAATATCTGGAAGAATTCTCTGAATTACCAGGTAGAGACTGTTGTTCTCTTCCCTTAATTTCTCCCAAATGAACACAGTCTCTCTCTCTCTCTCTCTCTCTCTCTGTCTCTCTCTCTGTTCTGAACCACCTGGAGCTGGGGGGTGGTGTGACACAAGCAACCGTGTGGCCACCATGACTAAGACTGTGCCAGGTCGGCTGGGCATGGTGGCTCACGCCTGTAATCCTAGCACTTTGGGAGGCCGAGCCGGGTGGATCACAAGGTCAGGAGATCGAGACCATCCTGGCTAACACGATGAAACCCCAACTCTATTAAAAATACAAAAAATTAGCTGGGCGCGGTGGCGGGCGCCTGTAATCCCAGCTACTCAGGAGGCTGAGGCAGGAGAATGGCACAAACCTGGGAGGCAGAGCTTGCAGTGAGCCGAGATCACACCACTGCACTCCAGCCTGGAAAACAGAGCGAGACTCTGTCTCAAAAAAAAAAAAAAAAAGACTGCCAGGTCACACCTGAAGCCAGCATAGCACTGTGTCTTGCCCAAGGCCCACTCTAATCATTCCCTGGCTATGGCCTGTGTTTATTCAAGGTCCTGGGACTCTACAATCAGCAGGTGGCAATGTCAGGCAGGCCTGTGTCCTTCTATTCAAGATGGCAAGTTCCCTTAGGCCTCAAGAGTTTTTGGAGGTGCTGTCTGGGAGCCAGGGATTAGGATAAAATACATTAGAAGTCTACTTGGTGATCTATTTTACTGCAGATGATCTGGCACTCAAACCATGACACTCAGTCCTTCCCACTCTTCCCTCCCCTTTCCAAAGGCAGAGAACTCTCATCAACGGCCACTGCCACCACAGGCCCATGGGGAGTACTGCCAGACCATCATCAATGTTCCCTTAGGGCCCAAAGTCTCTTCAGCCAGATGTGGTGAATATTACCCGACTTGGGACTCATCTTTCAGGGCAGTGGGCTCCCCTCTGGCACAGGAGAGGTCCAGAAATGCAGTCCAATAGCCAAGTCCTAGAATCAAGGACCCCAAGTGTCACCTTGGTGCTCTACCCCACTGTATCTTAGCTGGTACCTAATGTGCAAGACAAAGTTCCCTTTGTTTTTCCTTCCACTTTTCTTAGGTGGAAGGAGTCTTGCCCCATAGACACCACAGCTGGGAATGTGCTGAGCCTCACCTGAAGCCAGCAAGTCTCAGAGTCTCACCCAAAGCCCTTAACATAGTACTAAGTATCACTGCTGATCACTCGGGGCCCAGGAACTCCTCAATTAGCAGGTGATATATCCTGCCAGGACTGGGTCATTGCCTTCAAGGCATCAAGTATCCTTCTGCCCCTGGGTGTGTCTAGAAATGTCATCCAAGAGCTAGGGCCTGGAAAGGGGACCTTATTACTCTGACTGGCACCTTATCCTACTGTGGCTGAGCTGGTATCCAAGATGCAAAACAAAGTCTTCGCCACCTTTCCCTCTATTCTCCTCCAGTGGAGATAAGAAGTCTCTTTTGGAGCCACAAGCCATGCAGCCTGGGGTTAGGGGAGGGGTGAGGACAGCAATCCCTTAGCTGACCTAACTAGTGTCTCAGTATGTCACATGTACACTGTCTCTGTGCCCAGTTCAGCACTAGGACTCACCTAGAAGTTGTAGTCCTTGTGGCCTAGACTGCCTTTCAAGTTTATTTAGAGCTCCAGAGCACTTTGGCCTGTAGCTGCTGAGACTTGGGGAGACTACCATCATTGTAGTACCTCTGCAGCTGCTGCAAGTCTTGCAGATCCTCAAGTTCGGACCACTGGGATCAGCAATTTCCCTCTGGCTAGGGATGGTTTAAATGGTCCCTCCATGGTTAGTCATCAGCTGAGTTTGGTCTAGTTTTGTTTTCTGTTATGATAGGGCAGCATTGAGTTCAATGCCTTAAAATTGGTGTACTTGCCTCTCCCCAGCACACAGAAACACTCCATGCACCAAGCTGCAGCTGCTGGGGAATGGGGGAGGGATAGCATTGGTGACTCCAGACTATTTTGCTTACCTCTTCAGTGCCTCTTTCAGCAATATAAAGTTAAAACCACGTACTTTGAGTGCTCACTTGATTTTTGGTTCTTATGAAGACGCATTGTTTTGTGTTTATGTAGATAGTTGTTAAATTGGTGTCCTTGTCAGGGAAGGGGATAATCAGTAGAGACTCCCATTCTCCCATCTTTCTCCTAGATCTCAGTAGTCAATTTAAAGTAGGCTTAATTGTTTAAGTGATCAATCCACTAGGGAAATCTTTTGGAGGGATATAGTTATTTTTCTCTATATCAACATTTAAATTGGTAGACAGGAGAAAATGATTATTAGGGAAGTAATGACATCCTTTACATACAATTGCAAACGCAGTGTGTGATAATAAAGAGTATTTATTTTATATTAATGAATGATTTAAATATTTGACAACTAATATATATTTACCAACAATAAGATGAAAGAAAAACAGAAAATAGGATGTAAAAGACAGTGTTCATAAAAATAATTATTGCCATCATCCTAATAGAAGGTCTTGTATATTATGATTGGAATTTGCAGTAACCATTCTATTACATGCCCTACTTTTATAGATAGCTCTCTTCTTTCCTTCTCAAATCAGTCTGTCATAAAGTCCCTGGATTAATTCAGCCTAAAGCATTTTTGACATTTCTTAAGTTTATTTGTCATTAGTTTGGCTTGAAATTTAAATGATTTTGCAATCTGGTCTCAATTTGCTTTTCAATTTTTCTCTATATTCTCCTTATGTAAGTTACAGTTTTCCTCCTGTCTTTAAATCGTATTTCACACTCTAGTTTTTATCCATGCATAAGGCTTTACCTATTACTTCCATAACATTCCCTTATACATTTCAGGCAAATATTTTGGTACTTGGCTTGATCCTCCAGGGAACATTTATTTGAAATTATATGTCATTTAGCATATTTTGCTTTTTGCTTTGTGCCTTTTAAAAAGTTATTAACAACTTTACTACTCCTACTGCTTAAATTCTGGAAGAATAGGTTATAAGTGGGGTTATAATCACTTTTGCATTTCTCTATCTTAATACTGTACACATAACTTAATCACTAGGTTTACACACATATACAAACCTATATAATTTATTTGCTTTGCAAAAATTTTGTCTTTATATTCCCACCAGATTGCAAGCTTCCTGAATGCAAAGAGTTGAACTGCCTTGTTCACAGTTATATACCTGGCCCCTATAAGCATATCCAGGATATCCTGTGTTCAATAAATAATTGATAAATGAATACATGAATATGAGTAATCACAAATGAATGTTAAAGGTAATATATTGACTGGATTCATTCTTATATTGAAAAATGCAACGTATAATCACATATTATTAGCTTATAATTTCTGAAATTTAATGGACAAGACCACTTTTCTTTTCATTGAGGAATACCTGTTTCTAATAATTTTAGATTCTAATGTCTAATAATTTTAGATTCTAATGTCAAGTAAGACATAAGAATTAGATCACTGAAGACATGATATTTTCTGTATTTTATAGTCTGCTTGTATTTCTAATAGCAATTATAAAGAATCACGAAGTAAATATCAATATGGAATCTTTAGGTATAGATGCTACACCATTTTTATTGCATGCCTACACGATGAACAAAAAAAACCCATTGAAATGGTTAAAATTATAAAGGGCCAAATGAGCAAAAATATTTCCACATAGATGATTTACAACTAGATAAAAAAAAAAAATTTAGGCCCCATTAAAAGACCTGGAGGCTTGCTTTTAGAGAAAAAAGTAGTATTTCTAAGACGATATGCCACAATTTTCAGGGTTTCTTTCTTTTTTTTTATTATACTTTAAGTTCCGGGATATATGTGCAGAACATGCAGGTTTGTTACATAGGTATACATGTGCCATGGTGGTTTGCTGCACTCATCAACCCATCATCTACATTAGGTATTTGTTCTAATGCTCTCCCTCTCCTAGTCCCACACCCCCCAACAGGCCCCAGTGTGTGATGTTCCCCTCCCTGTGTCCATGTGTTCTCATTGTTCAACTCCCACTTATGAGTGAGAACATGCAGTGTTTGGTTTTCTGTTCCTGTGTTAGTTTGCTGAGAATGATGGTTTCCAGCTTCATCTATGTCCCTGCAAAGGATGTGAACTCATTGTTTTTTATGGCTGCATAGTATTCCATCGTGTACATGTGCCACATTGTCTTTATCCAGTCTATCATTGATGGGCATTTGGGTTGATTCCAAGTTTTGCTACTAGGAACAGCGCCACAATAAATATATGTGTGTATGTGTCTTTATAGTAGAATAATTTATAATCTTTTGGGTATATACCCAGTAATGGGATGGCTGGGTCAAATGGTATTACTGGTTCTAGATCCTTGAGGAATTGCCACACGGTCTTCCACAATGGTTGAACTAATTTACTCCCCCAACAACAGTGTAAAAGTGTTCCTATTTTTTCACATCCCCTCCAGCATCTGTTGTTTCCTGACTTTTTAATGATTGCCATTGTAGCTGGCATGAGATGGTATCTCATTGTGGTTTTGATTTGCATCTCTCTGGTGACCAGGGATGATTAGCTTTTTTTCATATGTGTGTTGACCACATAAATGTCTTTTTTTGAGAAATGTCTGTTCATATCCTTTGCCCAGTTTTTGATGGGGTTATTTGTCTTTTTCTTGTCAATTTGTTTACATTCCTTGTAGATTCTGGATATTAGCCCTTTGTCAGACAGATAGATGGCAAAAATTTTCTCACATTCTGTAGGTTGCCTGTTTACTCTGATGAGACTTTCTTTTGATGTGCAGAAGCTCTTTACTTTAATTAGATCCCATTTGTCAATTTTGGCTTTTGTTGCCATTTCTTGGTGTTATTCATGAAGTCTATGCCCATGTCTATGTCCTGAATGATATTGCCTAGACTTTCTTCTAGGGTTTTTATGGCTGTAGGTCTTACGTTTAAATCTCAGCCCAAAATCTCGTTAAGCAGATAAGCAACTTAAGCAAGGTCTCAGGATACAAAATCAATGTGCAAAAATCACAAGCATTCCTACACACAAATAATAGACAAATAGCCACGTAATAAGAGAACTCCCATTCACAATTGCTACAAATAGAATACAATACCTAGGAATACAACTTACAAGAGATGTGAAGGACCTGTTCAAGGAGAACTTCAAACCCCTGCTGACGGAAATAAGAGAGGACAGAAACAAACAGAAAATCATCTCATGCTTATGGATAGGAATAATCAATATCGTGAAAATGGGCATACTACCTAAAGTAATTTTTGGATTCAATGCTATCCCCATCAAGCTACCATTGACTTTCTTCACAGAATTAGAAAAAACTACACTAATTTCATATGGAACCAAAAAAAAGAACCTGTATAGCCATAACAATCCTAAGCAAAAAGAACAAAGCTGGAGGCATCACTCTACCTGAATTCAAACTATACTACAAGCCTACAGTAAACAAAACAGCATGGTACTGATACCAAAACAGATATATAGACCAATGGAACAGAACAGAGGCCTCAGAAATAATGCCACACATCTACAACTATGTGATCTTTGACAAACCTGACAGAAACAAGCAATGGGGAAAGGATTCCCTATTTAATAAATGGTGTTGGGAAAATTGGCTAGCCATATGCAGAAAACTGAAACTGGACCCCTTCCTTACACCTTATACAAAAATTAATACAGGGTTTCTTTTAATAACACTTGGTCAATTGTTGAGGACTGTGTTTGGCTAATACCACATAACATCAAACACGCCTATTCTTATATTTTCATTTTCTAAAGCTTTAAAGTTTGGAAATTTATAAAGTTAAAAATAAGATTTCCCCCATAGAATAGATTCATATGTAACATCTTTTCACTTCTCCCAAGACTCTCAACTCTTTAAGTGTAATTTAAGTGTGCCATACACACACAAATACACCTTTTACCTAGAATACTATTAATTATACCTAATAACTATGATCTGTTTAAGTTACATGAACTAATACAGTAATTATGGCTTAATACAACTAGCAAGTGAAGGTAGATGATGCCATATCTATTTGACATACTGTATTCAACATTAATCTTTATGTTTCTTATCTTAGCATAAATTTGTATACCAGATGCCTTCTTGTAATTAACACGCTGGGATTTGTGAGCAGTAGATTTTGCTGGTAACAAACTCCATCAAGTCGACATCTGTGATTTATACCTCCAACTCCTTTTCAATATATTTACATAATCAGTTCAATTTAAGCCCAGATTACACATTCTTCTTACATTTTTATAAGCAATATCCTCTAAAGATAGTTTAAAAGTAAATCAAGGTGAAATTTAATTCTTTCTTCTTTTCTAATCAAAACACTTATCATGAACATATAATCAAATTCTCTGATTACATGCATTTCTATTTTAAAAGAAAAAATAGGTGATTTTCTTCTGATAAAAGATATATAAGATCATTTACTCTAATTTCTGTCAACACAATCATATCCACATCATTATATGTACATAGCTTTATAAGCATTTTAACAGTATTGGCCTCATATTGTTCTTTGGAATTATGCCTAGATGCTATTAGTCTCATTTAACTACTAAGGAAATTGAGTTTCAAGAGGTCAGATGACTTGATTAAGATGGTTTAAATTCCAGCATTATAATTTGTTTGTTTTGTTTACCTGCTGTATGTAAGGGAAGATTTTAGGTCTTTTCTCTCAGTCTGGGGCTTTTTTTTTTTTTTTCACTCTAACAAACTGTTTTTAAACACAGGTAATTGTAAAACTTAAAAAATATTTTCTATTACGGTACAAATGTAAGATGTTATTTAATATAAAAATTTTACAGATGAATCTGATTATTTATAAGATATATTAATCATAGTATATTTAATGTCAGTTTCAGATACTGTATATTAAGATAGAATTGTTTTGATATAATTTTATTCCTAAAAATTCTAGTATTGGGCAAATTATAGCATATAATGTATTGTAAAAATTCTAGAAGATGCATTTGACATATTGTTGACATGCAGATTTGGTAATCAAATGTACTGTTGCCATATCATCACTAAAAATCTGTCTTAAAATAAGAATATTGCTGATAATTTTATGTCATGCTCAAGATAAATAATTGATCAAATGTGAACTACATTTTCACATTTATCACATGATTTTTATTTTATCACATGATAAAATGTGAACTAAAGGAATACATATCCTTTAATAGGAAAGAAGTTTATTTGTCACCTATGCCCTAGTTTCTCAATGTTGTACAGTCACAAAGAGAATAAGAGAGAGAAATGGAGTAGAGTTATCAGAGATCAGTTAGAGTGTGTTAGAATTAAAGGAGTGCACTTGGGTACTCTACTGATGAAACATCTCTTTTCTACAAAGTCAAGTCAGAAATCACTAAGACTTGAGAGACATAAAGAAAGGCTGGAGCTTAAACAGAAAATCCACTTCACTCAAATCCTGATTTTACAATTGTTCTGCTGTTAAGAGAGGAATCTGGGCTTCCAGATGTCAGCTGATGGTGATAATATTTCTCACCTAAAATGAATCCTCATTCACCTTTTATTATTCTCCTATAGGAATTTGTTCTGCCTAGAATTATCCTCTCTGATAATAATGTCTGATAACTCTAACAGCTTTTACTATGTACTATTCACTGTTTTAGGTGTCTTATATTCATTGTCTCATGTAAGTTTTGGCAGTTATATAATTGAGCTAAAAATTTCAATAAGGATAAAAGAGGAAAATATTCTAATATATTTAATACATAATTCCTAAGTGGAAACATAGAGACTGTATGAAACATTGTAAGCTATAAATACACAATTTAATAATAAATGCTAAGAAACAACATGATTGCTGGTATGGAGCATTTAAAATGTGAAACATTTAAATGTAAAAAATTATTACTTAATGGTATATGTTACATAGAATCTGTAGTCTATTTTATTTAGCCAGTTAAATTTACTGATTGGGAGGAATAAATTGTATTTTAGTACCATATAGAGAAATACAAATTGGCTGAGTTTTTACATTATCAAAGTTGTATTTAGTATTGCATGTGTTTCATAACATCAATGATATGTTTTATGAAAAGCATTTGATCAAGGTTATTAAATATTTTTAAATTATTGTATTATTAATCTAGAGTAACTGCCAATTATATATTACTATTTCAATATGTAGAAACAAAACCATAATTTCATAATATTTTAACATTAAAAAAACAGCCTTAGTTTAATTATTAGTGATGGCTATAATATAAAAAATGTATTTAATGCAGACCTAATTTAGGGTATTGTTATCTTCAAATTTTTGTAAGAGCACTTGAAGCTATTGCCAGAACTGCCAGTTAAGACAAAATCACATTTAAGTACAGAAAGATAAAATTTTCTGGATATTCACTACTAAGACTCTTGCATTTTTCGAACATCAGGCAAAGATATATAAGCCCTACTTTATATAATAAAACAGGAACAAATGTATTAAATTTATTAAATCATCTATTTATTAAACTATTTAGCAGCTAATTTATTAAATCTATTTGTTTTTGCACTAAGAATATTTGACATTTGCAACATTAATATTTTTAAAACCTGCTTTAAGTTCTGTGAGAAATCTCCAAACTGCTTTCTACAATAGCTGAAATAATTTACATTCCCACCAACAGTGTATTAGCCTTCCCTTTTCTCTGCAGCCTCACCAACATCTGTTCTTTTTTGACTTTTGAATAATAGCCATTCTGACTGGTGTAAGATAGTAACTCATTGTGGTTTTAATTTGCATTTCTCTGATAATTAGTGATGTTGAGCATTTTTTCATATGCTTATTGGCTGCTTGTATATCTTCTTTTGAGAGGTGTGTGTTCAGGTACTTTGCCCATACTTTAATGGGGTTATGTGATTTTTGCTTGTTGAACTGCTTAAGTTCCCTATAGATTCTGGATATTAGACCTTTGTCAGATGCATAGTTTGCAAATATTTTCTCCCATTCTGTAGATTTTCTGTTTACTTTGTTGATAGTTTATTTTTCTGTGCAGAAGCATGAAATACTACATAGCCATAAAAAAGAATGGAATAATGTCCTTCGCACCAACATGGATGCAGATGGTGGCCATAATCCTAAGTGAATTATCACAGGAAGATAAAACCAAATACCTCATGTTCTTACTTATAAATAGGAGCTAAACAGTGGGCACACATGGACATAAACTTGGGAACAACAGATGCTGCAGACTAATAGAGGGTGGAGGGAGGAATGGGGGCGTGGGGCAAAAACTACCTTACTAGTACTATGCTCACCACCTGAGTGATGAGATCCATACCCCTAACTTCAGCATCATGCAACATACTCATGCAGTAAACCTGTACCTGTATCCCTGTATCTAAAATTAAAGTTGAATTTTAAAAAACTTGCATTATTTCTGTATCTTTTATCACGTGACATATACATGTATACTAGATTGTAAGCTCCATAAATCAAGGGCATGCCTGTCTCTTCTAACCATGTACTCTCAGCCTTTAATACATTGTTTGGTACACAGTTCATGCTCAAGAAATCTAATTTAATGAATGATTGCATGAGGTTAGTCATCTGGTTTTCAGACATATATAAATGTAGTTCAAACATGTATTTTATTTGCGCATTTAAAAGTCTATAATTGAAGTTAGTTTTTAGAATATTCTTTAATGTTTTATGGTGCAAGGATTAATCTTATTTTTATAATAAATGCAATGGTGGATATGCTAAATTATTTTGAAATTTTAAGCAAATTTATTGTTGAGAATATAAAATTATGTTTAAAAAGAAGAATATGAATAATGTGTGTATATACTTAACTATGTAATATATATTTACGAATAAAAGATTTGCTATTATGTTTATCTACTACTTTTATTCTAAAATTAACATTTATTGTTTTATAAAAATATCCACAGTCTTCTGACTATAAAAAACAGTATTAATAGTAAACAAAATATTTAAAAATGTAATAGGAGAACTTTTATGTACCATACACTGGATTGCTTATCTAGTCTGTTGGTTAATAGCTGGACTTTTTATTATTAGCTTCACATTAAAAGATTAGCTAAAAGAAGGTCATGACTTCAGTTAACAGAAATATTGCTCATGTTTTGCTTGCTTCATGCATAATTTATAATCTATTTGAACCAAATGAGCTGCAGAGCAATATTACAATTAACATTCAGCTCTTCCATGGATTTGGTTGAACTCCCTTTAGGATACTGTTTGTAATGAGTAGCAAGACATGACATGCTACCTAACATGCCACCACGGATTCTGATGCTTAGCTTTTTAAAGAAAGGAGTCTCAATACATTAAAATGAAGTTATGACTTCCTCCTAAGGGCCTAGAAGGTAAACAAAACAATCAAGTTACAGGAGAGAAAAGGTTATCTTAAAAATAATCTGAATTTATAATTGATAAGCAATATGAAACACAGTATTTTTGTTTGCACACCAAAAAAATTAACTGTTAGCTTTATTGGCACTAATAATTATCCCATCATTTGCTTCAGGTCAATTGGTTATACCACATTAAAGGAAGGCTTCCTTGTACCTGGGTCAAAACAGGTCACATCAAATTTCTCTTTTATTTCAAATATCTCCTCAAATCCGTAAACAGAATGACAAAGAAAGCTTACTTTTAAGATATACGCATTTTTGTATGAACAAACATTTTCAGTAATTTGACTATAATAGATATCTTATAGCCTGAGACACACAAAAAAGGTAAGAACAATTGGTGTTGTATATTATAAATAGCAATTAAAGTAAAATTTTCACACCAATAAACTTATAAGAAAAAAAGACTTAAAACTTTCTTGAATATCTATTCCCTCAGCAAAAGTTGGGGCAACTTTATATCTCACTTAATGTTACATTTGTTACCAAAGAAAATTCAACAAGATTCAAGTATTTAAGCTGAACTCTCTGCCCAGCTATCACTAGATTTACCCTTCTGTACACATACCAAGCTTGAGGTTTTTAAAATGAGAAGGTCCTCATTGTTCAACTCCCACTTATGTGTGAGAACATGCAGTGTTTGGTTTTCTGTTCTTGTGTTAGTTTGCCCAGAACTTAATGTATAATAAAAAAGAGAAAGTCCTTACTAAACTCAATAGATTATTATTACTAGGGATAAACAAAGACCATATATTCAACCTGCCACCATCTTTTTTGTATCTGCCCAAAACATCTTAAAATCTCTTACCATCAATCATACTGGACACTTCATGTTTTCCTGAAAAATGTCTACATTATTAACTGTTTGTGAGGCTGCTGTCAAATTTGACTAATGAAAATGTTTGAAAAGCATTTTTAAATGTGTGAGATTAATCAAATCCTATATGGCTGCTCTGCAATTTCTAAATAGATATGAACTTGTTTCTAAATTTATGCACAAGCCACCAGAATTAAAGGTGTAATCAAATCCCAGATGTGAATCCATTCTAAGGTCTTATTTTCAAACTAAATTTGTAGGTTTCTCCTCTTCCCTTGATTTAAGACCACCATGTCCCACATTAAGTTTCTTATCATTATTTTTCCACTATCCAAAAACTTTTTCATAATATTTGTTGTCATGTGCCAAAGAGTGGAATTTTATTTTTCAAGTAGTTATCCTACCAGGTTATAGATATATCTTTTTTTAAAAAACGTTAATTTTAAAAAATTACAAAATTTGCTTTCAGAAGCAGAGATTCCTGGAGGATGGATGAAAAGTCTCATAATTAGCTTTAGAGTATTGCCTGTGCCAGCTTTCTTTCTCTGTCCCCAAACCAAATATCTTTATAAGACCACGACCTTTTTCCAATATTGGAATATTTTTCTATTTTAAATCATCAAATATATACATTTCTACTAACGGATTTCTCCCATAAGAAGCTATGGCTTCAATAATACATTTATTTAGTACTTCTAGTTACAACTTTCATGCATATGTATCACATTTGGTTCTTGCAAGCATTCTGTAGGTCAGTAAACTAACTTTCTGTAAGAAAATGCATTCAAAGATGGCCTATCCCTGAAACTATTAACTCCTTGAAGGCCACAGACTTCATTCAGAACCTGAAAAAAAATGTATACTCTTTTTCGAAGAAAAACACAAGAATATATAAAAATGCATACAGATTTGAAGTTTCAGAGGGTTCATGGACAACCTTGATTCTTTTGTTAATTTTTAATTTTTGTGAATACATAGTAGGTATCTATATTTTTATGTGAAATATGTTGATACTGGCATGTAATGGATCATAATCCCTTCAGGGTAAGTAGAGCACCCATCCCATCAAGCATTTATCCTTTGTTTTACAAACAATCTAACTATACTCTTTTAGCTATCTTAAAATGTACGATTAAATTATTATTTACTATAGTCACTCTGTAGTGCTAGCAAATAATGGATCTTTTCATCCTTTCTAGTTTTTGTACCCATTAGCCATTCCAACTTCCCCCCAACCCCTCCCAAACTACCCTTCCCAGACTCTTGTAACAATCCTACTATCTCCATGAATTCAATTGTTTTAATTTTTAGCTCCCATAAATAAGCAAGGACATGAGAAGTGTGTCTTTTTGTGCATAGCTTATTTCACTTAACATAATGACCTCCAGTTCCATCCATGTTATTGCGACCGACAGAATATCATTTTGAATAGTGTTCCCTTTTGTATATATACCACGTTTTCTTTATCCGTTCATCTGCTAATGGACACTTAGGTTGCTTACAAACCTTGGCTATTGTGAACAGTGCTGGAAGAAATATGGGAATACAGATGTCTTTATCATATACTGATTTCCTTAATTTGGGGTATACGCCCAGCAGTGGGGTTGCTGTATCTTATGGTAGGTCTATTTTTAGTTTTTTTGAGGAACCTCCAAATTGTTCTTCTTAGTGGTTGTACTAATTTACATTCCCACCAACAGTGTAGTAGGGTTCCCTTTTCTCTACATCCTCATTGGCATTCACTGGTGCCTATCTTTGGGATAAAAGCCATTTTAACTGAGGTGAGATGATATCTCATTGTAGTCTTGACTTGTATTTCTCTGCTGATCAATGATGTTGAGCAACTTTTTAGATATCCGTTTGCCATTTGTATGTCTTAGTTTGACAAGATCTGAATAAACATTTGTCCATTTTTAAATCAGATTTTTTTCTATAGAGTCGTCTGAGCTCCTTATATATTCTGGTTATTAACCCCTTGTCAGATGGACTGTTTGCAAATATTTTGTCCTATTCTGCGGGCTGTGTGTTTACTTCGTTGACTTCAATTATTAAATTAAGAAGCTGAGATCTACCTAATCACTCACACCCAGCAGATTTAACTGACCTTAAAGTTCATATCATTAATAAACAGTACTAAAAGTTACATAAAACCATGAGAGAAAACAACTTGGCGGAATGAGACAAAGGGAGAGTATTCTTAAGAATATATTATTTGTTCTTCACTGATGTTTTCCTAGTACTGATAGGGAACAAAATAAAGGTGGGATATATTAATAGAGTGGGACTTTAAGTATTAATCGTCTCTCAGAATCAAGTTACAAAATAAATACACTCTAATTGCTTTGTTGACAAATTCAACACAGAAGGTATAGACGAATGCTTCTCAATTCTGGAAGCACATTAGAATCACACAAGGAGTATTAAAAAAATTACCCTTGTCTACGATCCTATCCCCTGAGAGATACTGATTTACCTGGTTCATTATAGAGTTTTGACATCATTATGTTTTTAAAGCTCCTCAGGAGATTCTAATGTACAGAGTTGAGAACCACTGCTATAGAGAAACCAATAAGAAGAAACTTGAGCTTAATTAAAAAAAAAAATAGTGTGCTATTGTGAAAGAGGTCCCAAGCAAGAGAAAAGAAAACAAACATTTCATGGTGAGAAAAGAAAGCCAACATGCAAATTAGCAAAGAGAGGTATTTTCAAGTAAATTTTGTCAAATTAAGGAAAACCTGTTAAAAAGATGAAGAAGAAAGATAATCTTCCTATGGCCAGAAAATTAAAAGGAATTAAGACTACATTAGAGAAATTGTAACTATATAAATAATAAAAATATAAGGAGAAAGAACATATAAAATTTTTGATAAATCCAAATTTAAGCAGTATACATGAGTTATGAAGGAGAGACTTTACAGAGAACCCAAGAATCACATAAATATGTTATTATAATTAATTTAGCTATTTTCAAATTTAAAATTAGTATTAATCTCTATACACAATAAGGTAAAAAAGTTGACTCCACAAGACACAATTTTCACCCAACTATTTGATTAAACGTCAGATATTCTCATAAGTTCTGCCAGCTTTAATATTTTTTTGCAAGAAAGTTAGTGGAAAAATACAGAATAAATAGAGTACCTATCAAATTCAAAGACCCCATTGCCTAAGCAGGCTAAAAACGAAACACTGTACATGCACACACGTACATCATATACAGATACAAAAACTGTAATATATGTAAGCATTTCAAAAATGTAGGTATGTATCTTATACTGTTGCATGTAGTGATCTAGCAAAGAAACCAGTTGACCCATAAAATATCCATTTAGTTTTCAGATAAGAATATAATACATTAATAGTAACAGAATCACTGAATCTTAGAGTCCGAAGATAATTTATGTGGTTAATTCCTCCTCTAAAACATTCTAACACATTGATAGCAATCCCTCTAAAACATACATAGCAGAAAGCCATAGATTCAGTATCTGTATTCTTTCCATTGCATTGTCCATCAACTTATAAATTGTTTTTGCTTTATTTTGAAAACTTTAATCATTGATAATCCTTGTTTTCCTTTAGAATGTCAATTTTCTTTTTGAACTATGGTTACCACAACTCGGTCCAATACTACCATTTTGGTCTCTCCAATGTATGATGATTTACAGAATTAAAAGAATGGGTTCTCTGGAAAGTGAACAGTGAAGAATTCATTGAGACACAGCTGCAATACAAAAAAAAAAAAAAAAAAAAAACACCATTTTTTTCCTTGAAAAGTTTGGAAAATTTAATAATTAAGTGAATAAATTATGGTCACTTTGTCGTGATCATCAGTATTACTAAACAAGCCATGTACATAGCAAAAGAAGGTTTGTTTTTAACATTATAAGTTAGAGTTCAAAGTGATTTAATTTTCAATGGTAATAAATATCTTAATATTGTCTACCAAAAATATTGAATAATATCCAAATAATCAAGTCAATTTTTTTTATTTTTAGAATTAAGATTTCTAATAGTACCTAAAGGGATTTAAAATGTTTAATTGGAGAAGAGAGGGGCAGGATATATAGAAAAAGATATTTAACCTAATTATTTTTGGTACTTTATCTTTTACTTAGCAAACATTTTTGAGAGACTACTTTGGCAGGTACTATTGGATATTGGAGGTTCTGAAAATATAGCAGTAAAGAAAATAGACAAAACTATCTTACCTCCTAGAGATTACACTTTAGTAGGCCAGATAGACATTAAAGATAAATGAATAGACTATATTGTGGGTGAGACAATTATACGTGCTAGGAAGGAAAATAAAGCCAAATAGGGGACAATAGATGTCCAGGGTAAGGAAAGAGACTGTAATTTTAGAAAAGATATATGGAGGCTAGGCGCAGGGGCTCACACCTGTAATCCCAGCACTTTGGGAGGCCGAGGTGGGCGGATCACAAGGTCAGGAGATCAAGACCATCCTGGATAACACGGTGAAACCCCATCTCTACTAAAAATACAAAAAATTAGCCGGGCGTGGTAGCGGGCGCCTGTAGTCCCAGCTACTCCGGAGACTGAAGCAGGAGAATGGCGTGAAAGCGGGAGGCAGAGCTTGCAGTGAGCCGAGATCGTGCCACTGCACTCCAGCATGGGGGACAGAGCGAGACTCTGTCTCAAAAAAAAAAAAAAAAGAAAAAAAAAGATATACGGGTAAAGTGTCATTGAATGGCGATTCTTGAGTCTAAAGCCAAAGGCGGTAACTATTGCTATAACAGGTGTGATATATGCATCGAACTCTCTCCTATCTACATGCACACAGTCTTAAAAGGAACATCACTGCAAGCCAGTATTATGATTAATAGTCAGTTTGACTCTCTAGACTTTTTATTTAAATATCTAGATAAAATCCACCCACAGCTCCAAGTGACAGAACACTTTGGTTTACTCTGCTTAGTAGGCTTCTGTATAGACTTAATTTCCACGCAAATGAGAGTAATTTTGACTGCCACATGGTATTATTGCCTCAGAAACGATGGACATTTAGAAACTTTTGGTGCAAGTTTCCAAAGATAAGAGCTTGGAAGCAGAAGGGAGAGCCATATCAATGCAGAGTCTAACAGCAATATCAAGATAAATTTGTTTGGAACTTTGATTTTACATAGCAGCTCTTCCGAATTCATCAATTGCACAACCCTATGAGGAAAACAGGACACTTCCTTTTATCAACATTTTATAGAGAAAGAAACTGAGATTCAGAAAAAATAAAATTACTTCTCCACAGGCATAAAGCTAATTACTAAAGAATTACGTACTAAAATCTGTGTCTTCTTATTCCTAATTCATGTCCTTTTTCAATTCATTTACCTGACTACCCCACATGCCTTCTCCCTGCCAAGACGAAATTATCTCTTGCTATTATATTAGGAGATGGATGTGCACCTGGCTGTTAATGTTAACAGAGGAAAGGGGTTGCTGAGTGTCTATAAAGCTGACTTGTAACACTGGTGTATCTGTTACAACATTGGCTGTACATACATATCTAGCAATTTTGAACTGCTCAAACACCATGCCAATCTTAATGCAAGAGCTGTCATAGCCAGAGATTCTAGGATACCATCAGAAATTGCAGTCTTGCAAAAGAAAAAAGGCAAAACCTTAAAATGAACAGGCTTCAAGTTCGGGTAGCAAGTAATATGTCTGCTACAAGGATATACATGTCCTCCACGCTGTGATTTCTCAATATGATTAAGGTAGTCTAATTCAAATTCATTCAGCTTATTTGAGGTATTGCAAAAGTGCTGTTGCAGTCACTGGCGACAGTATTCCCAAAGAGAGGCAATTAGACTTCACTAGATTTAAAGTTTAGGTCTCATTATATATGATATTTTCAGCTGGTACACATATTGTAGTTTTCATGAAAGAGCTGCATAAAACAAGGGTTCCTGTTTGAGCTCCACTGATCGTTTAAGAATGCTGACTGTCAAACTGCCAATTGTGTTCTCAAAGAATAGACATATCAGCCACTGAGTCAAACAGCTACGAAGCTCTCACCTGTCAACAGTGGGTAATCAAGAAACAACTGAAAGATATACCTTCAGAATGCCAGAATAAAGTGTTAGGAAATATTGGATTGCTATAAAACTTTCCCTCCTGTAGTCACCAGGCATACCATGGCTTAAAGCAAGCATGCTCCAAAGCCACATCTTTCTTGAACAGCAACAACAAAAGGTTAAAAAAAAAACTGCAGATTAAACCCAGCTATAGTTCCATGTTATCAAAGAAATACTATTTTAAGTGAGTATATGTCATTGCTATTGAGGAAAAAGCATGTTCATCTAGCATAGAAGCCAACAGGAAATTATTCATAATAGAATTACGTTTTACATAACACTTTAACTTAAATTTTAAGCAATATTTTAATTAGATATATCAATACATAAGCAGAAAAATAATCAATAAGTAGAAGGTGTATGAAAAGATGAGGGAGTCAATTCAGTGATCATAGTCTTGAGGTACGTCAGCTATAATGATCATTTTACTCACATTTCTCCCAAGATGGTGAACATAAATATCATTGAATCAAGGTACTATTTAAAAGACAAATAGATGGTATGAAGGTTATTGATTGCAAGTGGCAATGTTTTTCTAATACATATTTCATAGAAGAATGTAAAGGTTCTCTATGAATCCAGAAGAACAGATGGGTAAGGGGAAATGGATACTTTTAAAGCTTCAAGATTTTTTTTATCACTTTTAAAAAACATTTTGAGATAATTTTAGCTTTATAAAAGATGTGCAAAAATAGTATGAAGAATTACCATATACCTGTTCCCCAAATTCTCCATATACATCTTTTATAAAAATAGGACATTTGTCAAATTAAAAAGTAACCTTGGTACCATACTATTAGCCAAAGTAGAGAACTTTGATTTCATCAGTTTTTCCATTAATGTACTTGTATTCAAAATCATGATTTCGACTAATTTATGTACATTTTAAAATAACTAAAATAGTATAATTGGATTGTTTGTAGCACAAAGAAAGGATAAATGCTTGAGGTGACTGGTACCCCACTTACCATGATGTGATTATTATGCATTGTATACCTATATTTCATGTACCCTATAAATATACACACCTACTATGTATTCACACAAATTAAAAATAAAAAAATTATATTATTGTTGCTCCAAGATCTAATCCAGACTACTACAATCTATTTAGTTGTCAGGGAGCCACAGTTTCCTGCAATCAGTGGCATTTCTTCAGTTTATCTTTCATGGCCTTCACTCTGTTAAAGAACACTGTCAATTATATTTTAAAATGTATTTTTGTAACGTACTTCAATTTGGGTTTGCGTGATATTTCTTTATGATTAGACTAAAATTAGACATTTTTGGGAAGTCATCCACAGAGATAATGTACCCTTCTCTGTGCATTAAATTGGGGGCATATATTGAATACCCTTAATTTCTTTCTCCTGCCTGATTGCCCTGGCCAGAACTTCCAACACTATGTTGAATAGGAGTGGTGAGAGAGGGCATCCCTGTCTTGTGCCTGTTTTCAAAGGGAATGTTTCCTGTTTTTGCCCATTCAGTATCCCAAAATCTCCTTAAGCTGATAAGCAACTTCAGCAAAGTCTCGGGATAAAAAATCAATGTGCAAAAATCACAAGCATTCTTATACACCAATAACAGACAAACAGAGAGCCAGATCATGAGTGAACTCCCATTCACGATTGCTTTAAAGAGAATAAAATACCTAGGAATCCAACTTACAAGGGATGTGAAGGACCTCTTCAATGATAACTACAAACCACTGCTCAAGGAAATAAAAGAGGACACAAAACAAATGGAAGAACATTCCATGCTCATGGATAGGAAGAATCGATATCATGAAAATGGCCATATTGCCCAAGGTAATTTATAGATTCAATGCCATCCCCATCAAGCTACCAATTACTTTCTTCACAGAATTGGAAAAAACTACTTTAAAGATCATATGGACCCAAAAAATAGCCCGCATTGCCAAGACAATCCTAAGCCAAAAGAACAAAGCTGGAGGAATCACGCTACCTGACTTCAAACTATACTACAAGACTACAGTAACCAAAACAGCATGATACTGGTACCAAAACAGAGATATAGACCGATGGAATGGAACAGAGCCCTCAGAAATAATATCACACATCTACAACCATCTAATCTTTGACAAACGTGACAAAAACAAGAAATGGGGAAAGGAGTCGCTATTTAATAAATGGTGCTGGGAAAACTGGCTAGCCATATGTAGAAAGCTGAAACTGGATCCTTTCCTTATGCCTTGTGCAAAAATTAATTCAAGATGGATTAAAGACTTAAATGTTAGACCTAAAACCATAAAAACCCTAGAAGAAAACCTAGGCAACACCATTCAGGACATAGGCATGGGCAAGGACTTCATGTCTAAAATACCAAAAGCAATGGCAACAAAAGCCAAAATTGACAAATGGGATCTAATTAAACTAAAGAACTTTGGCACAGCAAAAGAAACTACCATCAGAGTGAACAGGCAACCTACAGAACGGGAGAAAATTTTTGCAATCTACTTATCTGACAAAGGGCTAATATCCACAATCTACAAAGAACTCAAACAAATTTACGAGAAGTAAACAACCCCATCAAAAAGTGGGTGAAGGATATGAACAGACACTTCCCAAAAGAAGACATTTATGCAGCCAACAGATACATGAAAAAATGCTCATCAGCACTGGCCATCAGAGAAATGTAAATCAAAACCACAGTGAGATACCATCTCACACCAGTTAGAATGGCGATCATTAAAAAGTCAGGAAACAACAGGTGCTGGAGAGGATGTGGAGAAATAGGAACACTTTTACACTGTTGGTGGGACTGTAAACTAGTTCAACCATTGTGGAAGACAGTGCGGCGATTCCTCAGGGATCTAGAACTAGAAATACCACTGGACCCAGCCATCCCATTACTGGGTATATACCCAAAGGATTATAAATCATGCTGCTATGAAGACACATGCACACGTATGTTTATTGCGGCACTATTCACAATAGCAAAGACTTGGAACCAACCCAAATGTCCATCAATAATAGAATGGATTAAGAAAATGTGGCACATATACACCATGGATACTATGCAGCCATAAAAAATGATGAGTTGATGTCCTTTGTAGGGACATGGATGAAGCTAGAAACCATCATTCTCAGCAAACTATCGCAAGGACAAAAAAACAAACACCGCATGTTCTCACTCATAGGTGGAAATTGAACAATGGAACACTTGGACACAGGAAGGGGAACATCACACACTGGGGCCTGTCGTGGGGTGGGGGTAGAGGGGAAGGAAAGCATTAGGAGATATACCTAATATAAATGACGAGTTAATGGGTGCAGCACAGCAACATGGCACATGTGTACATATGTAACAAACCTGCACGTTGTGCACATGTACCCTAGAACTTAGAATATAATAAAAAAATAAAATAATAGTAAAAATATAAATTGGAGGCATATAACGTCGATATGTGTTTTTAGTGATACTAACTTTGAACCCATGGCTAAAGGAAATATCTGCTATGATTCTCCACTGTAAATTTATTATTTTTTCCTTCGTAATTATAAAATATTTAGGGGGATATAATAAATATCTATGCACATATTATATATGCAGGTAAACTTTGACCTACTTATATGAAGATCCATAGGAGGAATTTGCCTGCAACTCCATATTAAAAATCATTGCAGGATAATGTGGTGTAATAATGATTTCTATTTTCCTCATTCACCCTTCAGTTTTAATTGAGGTTCCTCTGTGTAGTAATTTATTTGCCATTTGTTTATTTCTTCAGTTGTTTATAATACTCATATTTGATTCATAGATATGGATTTTATTCTTTGGAATCTAATCTTATGTTACGGTTATTTTACTCCTCTTGTTGTTTCATCTTCATCCATTAGGTACTCTTTCATGTTGGCTCCTGTACCCTTTTGATTGATCCATCTATCTATCTATCTGTCTATCTATCTATCTATCTATCTATCTATCTATCTATCTATCTAATGATCATTATAGCTGACTTACCTATAATAAATATATTTACATTTAATAAATATTATATAGATATATATATATTTTTTTTACTCACTTACTTACTTTCTGGCATCACAAGATTCTCCAGGTATATTTGGCGTTTTTTAATGCCCTCACTCACCTTGCATTGTCTCTACTGCACTCTTACGATTGACTGTATGTCCAAGGAGCCCTGGTTCCATGATACAGAGAACAGTATTTCAAAACCAAGATCTGGATGCTACTATGTTCCTTGTTATTAGAATGTTACAATTTCTAGCACCTATTAGGATATGGAGCTAAGATATATATGCAAGTATACCAACTCATATATATACAGGTTTATATTTATTCCTCTATTTATCTGTATATAAGTTTTAAAACTATAATTCCATTTCAGTACCTCCAATGCCAATGAGCATCACGAGGTTCACTCTAGTATTCCTATTTCCTTATTGGTAGCTGCTTTCTACAACAGAAAGAATTCGAGTTCTTATGATATAATATATTTAATAATTTGCTCAGCTCTAGTATACATATAAATTAATTTCAGAATTTCAACCAGTAACACTTTAAGGATCAAAATTGTCAACTAGAGTACAGTGTTTGGGAACTGTTTCTTTGTATTTGGCCTTAGCATATGAAGTCAAATGTCAATTTGCCAAAGTTGCTTAGTTTCATTCCTTTCTTTCCCATACCACTCAGTATGGGTCTATGATTCATTGTTAATACAGTTAGAATCGTTTTGTCACAGCCTGCACTCCATGTACCCCCTCGACAATCTGATTGATCTTTAAAATTCACATACACAAATTTCACTTTTTATAGTACACAGCTTTATGGGTTTGAAAACTGAAGTTCACCACTACTGTCACATACAGAACTGTTCCCTCTCCTCAGAAATTTCACTGTTATACCTTCCTAAAAGATCCAATGATGTGTTTTCTTACCTAGTGTTTTCTTTTTTAAAAGCATCATATAAATAGGGATTATGCAAAATGTTGCTTTCGGCATATCACTTTTTTGTTTGCTTTGCTTTTTGTGTATTTTTAATTTCTAATTTTTATGAATACATATTTGTACACATTTATGGAGTACACATTATATTTTAACATGAGCATGCAAGCTGTAATGATCTTATCTGGGTAATGGGGATGTCCATCATTTCAAACATTGATTATTTCTTTGTGTTGGAAACATTCCAAATCTACTCTCCTAGTTATTTTAAATTTTAGAGTAAATTATTGTTAACTATAGTTGCTCTATTGTGCTACAAAACACTAGTTCTTATCTAACCGCATTCTTGTACCGATTAACCAAACCTTCTTCATCCTTCCCTCCCCAATATCCTTCCTAGCCTCTGGTAATCACCATTCTATTCACTACCTCCATGAGATGAATATTTTAATTCCCACATATGACTGGGAACATAAGACATTTGTATTTCTGTGACTGGTTTACTTCATGTAACATAATGTTCTCCACTTCCATCCATGTTATTGTAAATGTACTTATGATTCATACATGTTATTGTGTGAACAACAGTGTATCCTTTTTATCATTGAGAATAATTCCAGTGTATGGAATGCATGTGTATATCAGAGGTTATTTACTCATTTCATAGTCGAAGTATGTGTGAGTTATTTACAATTTTTTGGCAATTATGAACTTTCTAAAACCTTCATAGGCAAGTTAATTTGTGTGAATATGTTTCTAATTCTCTCAGATAAATACCTAGGAGTGGGATTGCCAGGTCAGAAGATAGGTGTATCTTTAATGTTACTAGAAACTGCCAAATTGTCTTCCAAAGCGGTTGTACCACTTTACCTCACCGGCATTTGCTGTTGCCATTTCTCTTTATTTATGTATTTACTGAGATGGAGTCTTGATCTGTCACCCAGGCTGTAGTGCGATGGTGCTATCTTGGCTCACTGCAACTTCTGCCTCCTGGGTTCATGCAATTACCCTGCCTCAGCCTCCTGAATAGCTAGGACTACAGGTGTGCGCCACCACGCCCTGCTATTTTTTTTTTTTTTTTGTATTTTTAGTACAGACAGGATTTCACCATGTTGGTCAGGCTGGTCTTGAACTCCTGACCTCATGATCCACCCGCCTAGGCCTCCCAAAGTGCTGGGATTACAGGTGGGAACCACCGCACCTGGCTACCATTTCTTTAAAAACTTTTTAGACATTCTATAGTTGTGTAATGGCATTTCATTTTACGTTATATATCCCTTTACCAAATGTCCTTTACTCAACTTCTCCATATACATCTTATAAAACCATAGAACCATATACATATCTGTGTGTGTGTGTGTGTGTATATATACACACACACATATATACATATATATACGTGTATATATATACGTGTATATACATATACGTGTATATATATACGTGTATATACATAAACGTGTATATATATACGTGTGTGTATATATATATGTGTATATATATATGTGTGTATATATATATATATATATATACACATATATATATATGAAGTAAAAACTATGATTAGGACTAAGAAACACAGAAAAACCACCATTCAAGATGTTGCCAGATCAGGCTATAGATGGCATGGTAATAAGAAGATAGGCTATTAGATGTAGTTACAAAAAAAGAAGATATTATTTACCTTAACAAAAAAAATCAGTAAAAATTAAAGGATGTCAAGACAAATTATACTGATAGAGTAAGTAATGAAATGTCACAAATAGGAAAGAGAGGGAGAGAGAATGTGTGACTATGTGAGTAGATGATTTCAAGAAACTGTGAAATGAATGACGCAATAATCATTGAGAGAAAGTATACTGCCAAGAATGGTGAGTTTGCATAGAATAAAAGATGTTGACCATGGGTAAATGCTAATGGAAAGGGCCGGAGGAAAGGCTTGAAGATGCTATACAGAGAGATAGTGCTCCTATGATCCGTAAGTATGCGGTGGTGTGTTGGGGGGAATGGAGCTTAGACAAACGATTTTTATTTAATTTCTACTTTAACAGAAAGCAGCAATCAAAGTTGAATGCACAAGTACCTTCATTTCTCATGGTGAGTCAGGTTTCTATTTTATTTCTGAAGAGAAAATAGGTCAATCTGTTGAGAGGGAAGGAGGAAATGGAAGAAAGGTTGTGGGTGGGGAGTACAGGACTTTGGTGCGGTTTTGGAGAAAAATACAAGCTACCTAATAAAAATCACACAAAAGGTTTGATAAGCACATTAAGGACCAACCTAAGGTTGCAAACCAGGGTTTAGAGTATTAAAGTATAACTAGAGAAGACAAATATTTGATCTTTTTATTGCACTGGAGTTGAAACTGTCCATGTGGTAGAAAGGAAAGAAAAAAAAAATAATTTAAGGGTACTGTCAAGAGGACTGAAATTGCTTATCATGAGATCTAGGATAGATATTATTTAAATAAATGAAAGAACTACCAGTTTGGAAGAAAAATGAACATAATTGTACTGATGTTTGTGTTATCAGAGCCAAAGACAACCTGGTGAAAAATAGCTGAGGAGAAGATGATCTTCAGTTAACATTATTGAAGGATAGAAAATGGTACCAGTATTTTGTTTTTGTTTTTCTTTTTGTCATTGTTATTATTTGGTTTTATGATTGTGTGTGTATGTGTGTGTGTGATTTAATGAAGCGTTTATTTTAAAAATGTTGTTTGGAAGTTATATAAGGATAATGTCTAAACTGTAGTTACCAGTATGAGGAATATCAGTGAATGACTATAAGTGCAACAGGACAAGCAGTTTTTCTTGTGAGATACTCAGCTGTTAGTTTAGGAGGAAGTTAAACAATTTGGATGTGGTTAAGAGTGTTTACTATGGAATGGAATTTCAAAAATACAATGAAAATATTTTAAAGTGAGAGAAGAAATTGGGAGTGGGAAGAATCATCAAAGAAGAGCAATGGCAATTGCAAGCATGCAGGAAATAAGGAACAGGTAGATAAGTTAGTCATTAGAGCTGGTTACCAAATCAATTCCACTTTTTCTGGGAACATGGTAAGATTGTAATTTTCATCTCCTTTGAATTTGGGCATGTCCAAGTGATTTGACTTGGCTAATGTAATGTGAGGGAAGGTGATGTGTGTCACTTCCTGGTGAACACTTTGAAAGTCAGGGCCTGATTTGCCAAGTCTCTATCTCACTGTGGCAGTACTCAATGATTAGGGCTTCCCTGGCAACTCACATTGGACACACAGTGCAAAAGAAATTTTTAAAACTGTGTCAAATCACTGATCACTGGGGATTCTTTTTAAATTCAGCATAACCTAGGCCTCCTGACTGAAAAATGAGCAAGATACCAGGATGAGCCATGGTATTCTCAGGGTTCCAAGCAATGCAAAACCATGGAAATAAAGTTACTTCAAAGAAGGCACACAGATGGAGAATCAAATGACAATGACTTGACAATGCTTACTGTTCCCTTATGTGTAAGCTTTGTAGATCAGTATTACACTACATTAATGTCAATTCATATCAGCTAACAAATCCAATCTACATTTTAAATCAATTATTCATATGGAACAAGTGAGTAAATGTCAGTTTATAACTTGGATAACATATTTATAAAATGAATAATCAACTACCAATCAATAAATACAAATTTATACATAGATACATATATTTACTTGTTCATTTTTGTACAAGTATAGATACTTCTAAACTCTGCATATTTAATTTTTCTTTTATGTCTTTTTTTATAAACTCTTCTTTGGGGAGCAAAATCAAAATTTTAAGAATTACAATTACATTTAGAACTTTGATAAAATATGATATGATCATTAGCAGTCTTTAACATTCATAATTTGAGCATTTAATCATATATAGTATATATACACCATAGTTTGTTATAGACATATATAGTTATATATATAAAATAAACTTTTTTATAAATAGGAAGGTGATTTGATTTTCTCTTAGGCAATGAATATTTTATATTTTATTGCAGTAAATATTCCAATTATTTCCAAATTGCACTTATTTTTTCTGTATTATTCATGGTTTTGGAATTCAGTAACTTTTCAAGAACTTTTATTTGAATAGTTAACCAAGTGACTTTTTTTTCCTCTTGAGAATTTAAAGTTAAAAAAGGAATGCAAAACAAACATATTCTTTATTGTATTATACAGACTAGATAAATTTACGTATAAGCAAGATAGTTTGTTGTTGATGTATCCAGATTTAACAGGCATCACAGTGGTCCCAAAATGTATCCACATGGTTCTGTAAAAAGTATGAATTTCTACTACTAGAAACATACATGTTTACATAGTAGTTCACCATTAAAAAGAAACTATTTTTTAAAAATGCAAATGCTTCTGGGAACCAGGGTAAAAAGATGGATTAAATTAATTCATATAAAATTGTTGATGATTTTTATCAGATTCAATTGTTTTCTGAAGAGGAAAAAAGAGAGATTGTTAGTACTTAAAAAGTAATGTAATAAAATCACCTAAAAATTGACAAAATAAGAATAAAGCTTTGCTACATATAATATTATCCCACCCACAATTTCTCAATCTGTATCTAATTTATAGGCCTTTTAAGACAAAAGCCAGTTTCCCATACCAACTTTCTAACACAGCACCAAACACACTGGCAAGTATAACTTCAACAGATTCTTGCTGCTAATGGTAATGTATTCTTCTCAGATACCAATTCTCATGAACTATGAGAAAAGAAGAGAAATATAAATTTTTTATGCTCCATGTCTTTTGAAAAATGCTAAATACTGAAGTTACTGGATATCTAATGATAAAGCCTTTGTGGTCCACAATCAAAACTATAGACTACTTGGTCTTTTATTACCATAAAAGGGCAACGCATTTGGCGATATAGACTATTGCTAGCTTGAAGAACAAGAAAAAGTACAACATAGGAGCTATGATCTTATGAATAATGTTTAAATTTTTTCTTCATAGTTTCAGCATACTTTATTTTAGGCCCAAGTAATATTTTTACATTTTTATTGTTTTAATTTTTATTTTAAAAATTGTAGCAAGAATACTTAATATAAGATCTACCTTCTTAACAGATTTTTAAAAGTACAATACAGTCTTGTTAACTCTAGGCATGATATTTCACAGCAAATCTCTAGAACTTATTCATCTTGGCTAACTTAAATTATATACCTGCTGAATAGTAACTCCCTATTTCTCTTTCACTCAGACCCCAGCAACCACCATTCTACTCACTGCTTCTATTAGTTTGATTATTTTTCATACCTTGGAATCATGCAGTATTTGTCCTTCTTTGACTGTCTTATTTTACCTAGCATAATATCCTCAAGGCTCATCCATGTTGTCACATATGGCAGAATTTTCTTTTTTATGGCTGAGTAAGATTCCTTTGTATGGATATACTACATTTTACTCATCCATTCATCTGTGGACATTTAGGTTGTTTCCACATGTTTGTTATTGTGAATAGAGATGCAGTGTACATGGTAGTGCTAATATCTTTTTTAAGATATTTATTGAAATTATTTTGAACAAATATCCAAAAATAGGATTGATGGGTCATATGGTAGCTCTATTTTTTATTTTTTGAAAAACTTCCACAATATTTTCCACAGTTGTTTCACATTTTATATTCCTACTAACAGCGTTCAAGGGTTCCAATTTTTCTATATCCTGATCAACACTTGTTTTTTTAAAAAAAATAATAGTCATCCTAACTGGCATGAGGTGATATCTCATTGTGGTTTTGATTTGCACTTCTTGACAATTAGTGATGTTGAGCACATTCTTATATATCTGTTAGCCATTTTTATGTCTTCTTTGGAGAAATGTCTACTTAAGCCCTTAGCTCATTTTTTAATGAGGTTATTAGATTTTTGGAAATGAGCTGTAGGAGTTCCTTATGTATATTAAAAATTAAACCTTTATCAGATATATGGTTTGCAAATATTTTCTCCAACTCCTTAGGTTTCCTTTTCACTCTGTTGATTGCTGTCTTTGCTGTGCAAAAGGTTTTTAGTTTTATGTAGACATACTTGTTTATTTTCTCTTAATTTGCCTGTGCTTTTAGAGTCATATCCATGAAATCACTGACAAGGCTAATATCATGAAGCTTTCACTCTGTGTTTTCTTTTAGGAGTTTTAGAGTTTCAAGTCTCATGTTCAACCTTTTAATTCCTTTTCAGTTTATTGCTGTGTCTTTTGTAAGATAAGGGTCCAATTTTATTATTTTGCATTTGAATATCTAGTTTTCCCAGCACCATTTGCTGAAGAAACTATTATTTTCCAATCTTGTATGCTTGGTAACCTTGTGAAAGGTCAGTTGACCAATCATGCGTGCTTTCACTTCTGGATTTGCTATTCTATTTCATTGGCCTATATGTGTCTTTATGTTTGTACCATACTGTTTTAATTACTGTAGCTTTGTCATATATTTTGAAATCAGGAATTTCAATGCTTTCAATTTTGTTCTTTCTTAAAGTTATTTTGTGGATTCAGGGTCATTTGTAATTCCACAAGAAATTTTAGATTTTTTTTCTATTTCATTAAGAAATGCCATTTGAATTTTGACAGATATTGCACTGAATCTGTAGATAATTTTAGGTAGTATAGACATGTAAACAATATCCAGTATCCCAATTCATGAACGTGGGATGTATCTCCATTTGTTTGTGTGATTTGATTTTTTTCATCAGTGTTTTGTATTTTTCAGTGTACAAGTTTCTTACCTCCTCAGTTAAGTTTATTCCTAAGTGATTATTTCTTATAGGTGCTATGGTAAATGGGATTGTTTTCATAATAAATTTTGCAGATAGTTTTCTGTTAGTGTATCAACAATGCAACTGATTTTTGCATGTTGATTTTATTTACTAAAATTTTACTCAATTTGTTTATTATTTCTAGCAGTATTTTTTGTGGACTCTAGGGTTTTCTACATATAAGATCATGTCATTCGCATTTTCCCTTCGTAGATTATTACTAGTTTTCAGATTAGGAGAATAAAACAAACTATTTTGTCCAATGTAATTTTCAGAACTACATTAATATTATGTGTAGTATATATATGAACATTTCAATATCTATAGTTATAGCTGTCTATATACATATATACATTTATGTAACACCTCTCATTTGTGTATGTTATTGCAGTTATTGGTGAGAGTACAATGTACAAAGACAGAAGGAAGGGTCTTTGCTTCCAAGTTGGAAATGTTAACACCAGTAATCTTTTTAATAAATATATTTCTCCATTGACATAATATTCATTTATAGGTGTTTACCTTTTGAATTTAAAATGTGTGTTTAAAGAATCTGTATAAGTCAATGAAAATGAATAATTTTACTTTTCTATATGCTGAAAGATCCACTGGTTCTAAGGTAGAGAGTTTTGAACAGCGTTTGGAACTTATTGAATATGAATTGGAATATATTGAATATGAACATTACTAAATATATACAGGTATAAATTCTATAACCACTTAAAGAAGAAAGGAAAAAACTATCACATGGGTGAATGGACTCAATGACCTCAATCCATTGTTCTATTTCATTGTTCTAACTAGAACATAATAGCATTGTTATTGAATACCTGTGTACTGATCACCTGACAAATAATTCAAATTTGATATTAATAGTGAGAAAATTAAGGATAACAATTTTATGTTTTTTTAAATGGTTCAATATCTTTCAATCACCAACTACATAAATCATGAATAACATTTCATTAGGGAAGCTGAAGAGCCTGGTGTATGGTTGTACATCTCACTTCCAGAGACTGGCAAATTCACTTATCGTATCTATTAATTACCTACATGTAGGGCAAATTTTACAAGTAGAAAAAAATTAAGCACCATGTTGGCAATCAGTCCCGTGGAAATTGAGTGTGAAATAAAGATGTTTCATTCCATCAAGTTCAAGGAATTAAAAGGCAAATGTGTACAGCTTGGTCAAGGTTAAAATTTATGTTGAGATCATTTACATTTTTTTTTTTTTTGAGACGGAGTCTCGCACTGTCACCCAGGCTGGAGTGCAGCGGCCCAATCTTGGCTCACGTCAAGCTCCGCCTCCCAGGTTCACACCATTCTCCTGCCTCACCCTCCCAAGTAGCTGGGACTACAGGCGCCCACCACCACACCTGGCTAATTTTTTGTATTTTTAGTACAGACGGGGTTTTACCGTGTTAGCCAAGATGGTCTTGATCTCCTGACCTCGTGATCTGCCCGCCTTGGCCTCCCAAAGTGCTGGGATTACAGGCGTGAGCCACCGCGCTCCGCCTTACATTGTTTTTTTTTTAAATAATAATTGAAATTGCTTTAAAAGCCAATTCAAAATAATTAAAATAAATCCTCTTCATACATAGAAGATAATGAACAGGGCAAGAAGATGCCATGCTAATTTTCTTTTTCTGGGTAGATTATTTTTTTAATGGTCAGAAGAAACCTGCACTCTTAACTCCTATTTTCAGCTAACTCTTACCTTTTGCCTCCCAGCTTTCTGATACTACAAATCCAACAGCATATCCTCATTGTCAGACGAGAAACTTGAAAGGGATTTCATATGGTGAAAACAGTTAGATAACTCTTGAGGACAAAATGGCAATGTAAAAATATCCTCCTCCAGCTTTGACAGTACACAAAAAATCTAGGTCATTTTATTCAGCGGGAGAAGTTATTAGAAGAATTCCTCTCATTTCCTCCACACACACACAAAAAAAAAGCAACCTCACAAAATTTAATGACCTGTGAATTCTCCTCTGGGGAAGGTACCACGCCCTAGACATTTCATTAAATATATATGTACTGTTACTAAGACTTTAAAAATCTGATGATTGAAAACACATTACAAAAATAACATAATAACGATATTCAAACATCTAACAATTAACCAATATATGCCAAACAAAATGTTTGGCAGAATTTTAAATGAACAGAAATTGAGCCAACTCCATTTTTAAATAACTTCTTAGAGCTGAGTATAATGTGTCTTAGCACATAGAGGCATACCTCATTTTATCATGCTTCACAGCTATTGCATTTTTTTGTAAATTGATGTTTCTGGGAAGTCTGTATTGAGCAAGTCCATCAGTGCCAATTTTGCAATAGCATGTGCTCAACTCATGTCCTTGTGTCACATTTTGGTAATTCTCTTAAAATTTCCAACTTTATTATTATTATTATTATTATTATTATTATTATATCTGTTACGGTGATTTGTGATCAGAGAATCTTTGATGTTACTATTGTCATTGTTTCGGGGACTCATAAACCATGTCCACACAAAACAGTAAACTTGATTAACTAACGTTATGTGTGTTCCGACTGTTCCAAAGTCCTGCATCCCCCCATCAATTTCCCTCTCCTCAGGCTCCCCTATTCCCTGAGACACTACAATATTAACATTAGCCTAATTACCAAAAACCACCTATGCCCCCAAAACTTGTGAAATACAAAAATTAGTCCAGTTAATAATTCAACAATGGCCTCTAAGTATTCAAGTAAAAGGAAGAGTCCCATATCCCTCCGTTTAAATCAAAAGCTAGAAATGATTAACCTTAGTGAGGAAAGCATGTCAAAAGCCAAGACAGCCCCAAAACTAGGCCTCTTGTGCCAGTTTGTCAAGTTGTAAATGCAAAGGAAGAGTTATTGAAGCAAAAGTGCTACTCCAGTGAACACACGGATAATAAGATAGCAAAACAACCTTATTGCTGATATGAAGTAAATTGTGGTGGTCTACATAGAAAATCAAACCAACCACATTTCCTTAAGCCCAGCCCTAAACCAGAGCACAAACCTAACTCTCTTAATCCTACAAAGACTAAGAAAGGTGATGAAGCTGAAGAAGAAAATCTTGAAACTAGCAGAGGTTGGTTCAAGAGGTTTAAGGAAAGAAGCCATCTCCATAACATAAAAGTGCAAGGTGAAGCAGCAAGTGCTGATGTAGAAGCTACGGCAAGTTATCCAGAAGATCTAGCTAAGATACTTAATGGAATTGGCTACACTCACCAATAGATTTTTAATTAAGAAGAAACAGACTTCTATTGGAAGAAGCATACCATCTTAGACCTTCATAGCTAGAGAAGGGAAGTCGATGCTTGGCTTCAAAGCTTCCAAGGACAGGTTGACTCTCTTGCTAGGAGCTAATGCAGCTGGTGACTTTAAGTTGAAGCTAATTCGCATTTACCATTCCCCATATCCTAGGGCCCATTAGAATTATGTTAAATCTACTCTGCCTGTGTTCTATAAATGGGACAACAAAGCCTAGATGACAGCACATCTGTTTACAGCACAGTAAATAGAATATTTTTAAACCCACTGTTGAGACCACCCTGCTCAGAGAAAAACAGATTCCTTTCTAAATATGACTGCTTATTGACCATGAAGGTGCAAGAAGATTAATGTTGTTTTATGCCCAGTAACACAACATGTAGCCTATGGATCAAGGAGTAAATTTTTACTTCCAAGTCATTATTTTAGAAATACAGTTCATAAGGCTGTAGCTTCCATAGATAGTGATTCTTCTGATAGATCTGGGAAAAGTGCACTGAAAACCTTCCGGAAAGGATTCACCATTCTAGATGCCATTAAGAACATTTGTGATTCATGGGAGCAGATCACAATATCAACATTAACAGTAGACTGGAAAAAGTAGGTTCCAACTCTCACAGATGACTTTCAGGGTTCAAGATTTCCATGGATGAAGTTACTACAGAGGTGGTGGAAATAGCAAAAGAACTAGAATTAGAAATGGATCCCGAATATGTGACTGAATTGCTGGAATGTCATGTTAAAGACTGAATTGGTGAGGAGTTGCCTCTTGTGGATGAGCCGAGGAAGTGGTTTCTTGAGCTGGGATCTACTGCTGGTGAAGATGTAGTGAACATTTTTCAAAAGACAATAAAGGATTAGAATATTCCATAAGCTTAGTAAATAAAGCAGTGGCAGGATTTGAGAGGATTGTCTCCAATTTTGAAAGAAGGTCTACTATAGTCAAAGTGCCATCAGAGAGCATTGCATGCTGCAGAGAAATCCTTCGTGAAAATCTGAGACAATCAATGCAACAAAATCATTGTTATTTTAAGACATTGCCACAGCCATCCACCCTAACCTTCGACAACCACCACCCAGATTAGTCAAAAGCAATTAGCATGGTGGCGGGACCCTACGCTGGCAAAAAATTATGACCAACTGATGGGATAGATGACTGTTAGAATTTTTAGCAATAAAGTATTTGTAATAAAGGTATGTACATTGTTTTTATAAACATAATGCTATTGCACACTTAATAGGCTACAGTCTAGTTTAGTCATAATTATTATATGAAATGGGGAACCAAAAAAATATGTACAATGTGCTTTTTTGCAATATTTGCTTTATTGCAGTGGTCTAGAACCTGCACTCTCTCTGAGGTATGTCTGTATTGTCTTTTTGATCCATAAGTACACAAAGTGTTAGGGAAGGGATGTATACATATGTGTATACCCACACACTCATAGATGGATATAATATTTAAGGAAAACAGGGAGATTAGGTGTGAAGGAAAGGTACTGGTGGTACCTGACTTCAAATACCTAAAGGCCTGCTCTTCCTGACTTACCTCCTCCCAGTGCTACTCCACAGGCAGTGGATATTGAAGGAATTGTGCCTTTAACACTAAGGAGTCTCTGAAGGGACTATTCTTTGTAAACTAATGCCAGGGCCAATATCTGCAAAATCTTGGGGCAGTAAAATATGAGGCTCTGAATACACAGCCCTCAAGTGTGTGGTGTGGACATCACAAGCGTCCTCTTCAGTGGTGCTTATATATGATAATTCAGAATTTGCACAAAGCTTTTGAGAGGTGCTTTTCTATTAAAGGCTGAGAAAGCCTGTTTTATTCTTTAAGACCTCTCACCACATGGTGTAATTTCCAAAAGCTTGAACTTTCTAAAGGAATAAACAAACCTGATTACTTACCTATGTCAGAATGTTTGGAATTTGTGCCTCTTAAAAGTAATAGCAATAAAGGTGAATCCACATTTTACAGAAAGGACTGATATACTGAGAGAAGCTTATAACTCTGAAAGCACCAACTGTGACCTACTGGGAAGGGTAGACTCAACCTGAACCATCATATAATGTTTTACTTTATTTTCAATATGATGATACAGGTTCAAGAATAATTTCAGTTTTCAGACTGAAAACTGAGAAAGAAACTGAGGGTCCTTTCAGTCTGAGAACCCTCAATTTTGATGAAATTAGCACAGTAAAGCTGAACTTTTAAAAAAGTTGAAAATAAAAAAGTAATGCGTAGAAATATTAATTATTTTATAGTGTAAATACAACAGTGTTCATCTAAGAAGGGTATTTCCTAAATGAGAAGCTAGGTTTTTAATCATAATTTGTATTAATGTTCTGTGAGGGGGTTCATAAATAAGTATATAATATGAAGTACTAGTTTACAATCAATTTTTTGATGAAATATTCCTCTTACAGCCAAACACCTGTTTCACGTTTGTTGGATGTAAAATTAATGCAGGCTAATGAACATGCTTCATCAAAATTTCTCTGTGGTTGAAAAATAAAATCAGAGTGGTAGGTCTTGCCAATTAGAACATTTGGGAAATATACAGTAAAATGTTTTAAGTACGTATCGTGATGTTTTAATTTAAGGCAGAGTGTGCCTAGATTGCAAAATCCTATATGAAATCACGTAACAAATGCTACGATTTACCACTACATAGTACCATGTATAATCAACACTTGTGTTGCCTGCCTGGATTCTCTAGAAGGCATGTGTATTTCCTGCATGCCTTGATATATTAGGTGTCTATGACAAACCAACTGTCCCAAGCAACACTTCTCCTAGCTCACCAAGTCTCCTACTGTTCCCACTTCAGTCTTTTCTTTCCTCAGCCATGCCCTGCAATCATAATGAAGGCATTCATCCTTCTGACAATAAGTCTGACTTCAACCCTTTAATATAAACAAGCAGGTAGAACTGTAAGAAAAAATATCTTTCTAATAAAATCCCCCCAATATTTTTCAAGTATATTTATCTGTATATATATATATATATATATATATATATATAGACAGAAAGAAAGGGAGAGAGAGAAAGAAAGAGAGAGAGAGAGAAAGTGGCTCTAATATGTTTGTTTACAGGTGAAATTTTATATAAATGGCTATTGATTCTCTTTATGATTACTTTTGAAAATAAATGATGTGTCCATTGATAGAAATAAAAAGTCAAACATAATGCTGGTAATTTTGATTTCAGGGGCCTAACTATATATTCTAGATACCAAAAACTTTTATCATTTAATTAATAAAATGTAAAATGCTCATTCAGTGTGTTTGGGCTGTCACAAAAAAAGTTCACAGGCATGATGGCTTAAACAACCGAAATATATTTTCTCTCAGTTCTGCAAGCTAGAAGTCCAAGATGATGGTGCCAACATGGTCAATTTAAGCTAAGGGTGGTTCTCTGGCTTGCAGAAGGTGTCCGTCTTATAAGTCCTCACGTGAACTTTCCTTGGTCCATGCACAGATTTCCCACACTCTCTCTTTCTTCCTCTTCTAAGGCCACCAATCCTGTAGAAAGGCCTCATCTCCAGATGCAGTTACATAAGGGAATCAACATGTAAATTTGATGTGTTAGGAGCCGTTCAATCCCTAGCATGTTCCAAAGAAACTAGGCACTTGAGAGCATCTATCACACAACTACCTGCAAGATCTACATTTGTTCGGAGGCAGTGCAAAATGTGGAGGCAGTTCTAAATTTAAAGTCATTGTGTTTGATACATAGTTTACTGTACAATAGTTTATTACTAGTTTTATTTTTTAATTTTAAGCAACTACATCTGAAACATACACACGCTAACATGGTATGTCTATGTATCTATAACTTAATAAAATAGGAAAATGAAATTATCCTAACACCATAAGCCATAAAATAAAAATATTTTTCAGAAAAAAAAATCATTGCATTAACAGACCAAATCCTTTATGAAGTCAATGTTGTATTCCGTCAAAAATCTTTAAAAGAAATACATTTTTCAAGAAGGATATGTGTTACCATTGAGAGCACATAGTCTCTTTAGCATTTGAATTCAGCATATATTGCAGCAGTCAACCATTTTTCAGTTAAGGGGAGTGTTTTATCCCCTAGTAACGTATAATCTCACTTTGAGAAGAGAAAATCGAGTTCATGGACAACTACTAAAAACAGTTTTCAATTAAATTCTTACTATTATAGGCTATTTTTATTTCATTTTTACATTGTAAAAGAAGGTACCTGTTACTGTTTTTAAATCATAGCTACAGGTGAATTTAAAAAGATAGGGGTAAATTGTAAAAACAAACTAAAATGTGATGTTAAAAAAAAAAGCAAAATAAGTGTAATATATTCTTGGTGGGCTCATAGTAGGGTAGATCACAACACTAAGACCTATATCATATGTTTCTTCTCTGCAGACAAATGTTTCGGTTTCTATTTTCAGGGTAGTGATCCTTATTTTCTCTCAAATGATATTATCAGGAAGAAATATTATTTTGACAGTTCTTTTATTCCAAGAGAATAAAGTTAGTACATTTATCCAAATTATTATTTAATTTCCCAGGATTCTAGTTATCAGATTTGTCAAGCCATATAAAATATGAAATTCATAAATATTTCTAATATTTCTTTTCACAAATTTCTGAAGAAGCCCTGCAATAATAACATTAGAAACATGTAGATATATTTCAGATAAAAGTCTCCCTATATAATGGTTGAACAGGATGCCACAATGCAAAGAATGGCAGAGAATTTTCACCTGCTTAGTGCTGGTATTCTAATCTTGCACAGAGTACTTTTTCTATACCAAGCCACCCAATCATTATATACTCAGTACAAATTACAGATGATATGAAAATTAACCCAACAAAAACTTAAGATTTCAGGGCACAACCTAAACAACTGTAATTGATTTATAGTTTCTAATCACATAGTTCTAAGTTGATGTTATTTGCTTCTTGCTTTAGGCAGGCTCTTTATTGTCTTACTTCAGAGTCTTGAGGAAATTAACTCATTTAGAAATCATAAAATTAAATTATGAATAAAAATATTCTCCACCCATATCCAGAAAGCTTGAGCCATCGATTTTCACAAGTCAGGGAAGGATCCACAAAGATTTTCAAAGTGTGTGTGTGTGTGTGTGTGTGTGTGTGTGTGTGTGTGTGTGTATTTTCCCTGAAAAACTGATACATTGAAGAATCCATCTGCCATTGAGTCATCACAGGGTTCTCGCTTTCCACTTTGTTTTTACATTTGTTCTTCGCCCACTTAACAAAAAGTAAAGCCCACTTCTCAAACATCCTGTGTTAAATGCATTGCCCTAATACTGTGCTATCCAAGACATAGTTACTAACCTCATGTGGTTATTTACATTTAAATTAATTAAAAGTAAATAAGGTTAAAAATTCAGCTTATCAGCCTACTGCCCACATTTCAATTTACTCAGTAGACTTATCTGACCTAGTGGGTGTTGTATTAAGCAGTGAAGATTAGAACATTCCTGCTGTCATAGAAAGTTCTTTTGAAAAACACTGTTCTAAGATATAAAGTCTCTCTGAGGGACAACACTGCCAACTATAGGTCAATACCAACTAAGTCTTTGAAGAATAAAATAGCGCATTTCATTCAGATGAAGTTCTGTTGAGAAATAAAAGGAAATGAAAATTAAAGGAGAAAATCATGTACTCTTTCTGACAATAATTTCTTGGGCACATATTTCAAAAATGGATGATTGTGAGTATAATATTGCTAAAGTGTGGCTATATCATTGAACACATTTTTAAGTATAATAATTATTTTTAAATAAACATGTTATAATTACTGAAAATCATACCCATGCCAATTTCATCTTATAAGGAAAATGATAGATTTGAGAATAAATAAGTAAAAGGAAGTACATGTTTTAAAAAATTATTTCAGGAGCTTATAAGGAGAACATTTTGAAGGTAGTTATACAAAACTCCTTTTAGTTCTCACACCAGAAATCTCTTATAACCAATCTCTTTATTCTCTGATATTCCTAATAAGTTTCCCACAGTACCCTCCTTACTCCTGTTCTTTAATTTAATTATCTTTCAATACCCTTTACATAAAAGAGTTACCCAAATTTTAAAACAATTTCTTCCACCCACCCCTACTGGCAATAGATACAGTATTGAGGTTCCTTATAGTTACAGTAGTGCAGTAGAGAAGAAGGAAATTTTATTAACTTGTCGATTCTCAATGAGAGAATTGCCAAGCAAACCTCAGAAAGAGAGGAATGGCTAAGGCAAGCATAATATGTGTCTCTGAGGAAAAGCTTCATTATCTATGTGTTCATCCGTATCTGCAGATGGCAACAAATTGAGGAACATGGGTTCAGAAATCCAGTTTCTCCTTTCTAACTACTATTCTTATTCCTCTTAGCCTGCTCCAAGGAGTCTTATTTAATATAAATGTACAATTGAAAAGCAACTCTATTTACTTAACATAGCTCTCACCAACTTCAGAATAATAAATTAGACAAAAGATAAATACAATTGGAAAGAGTTATTTATCACCAGGCTATGGTGTGAATAGATAGAAACTAAGAATAAACAATTTAATTGATTTCAGGCTTTGCCATTTCTCTTCATTTCTTTAAAACAGATAAATATCCTCACAAGTCTGCTCATGCCTCCCACTACAGAGGCAGGGGCACTCATGACTCAGTTTACCACTGATGCAGTAAAGAACAGCCTCAAACAGCCTGTCTCAAACAAATGAGATAAGAGACTAGGTAACAATAATTAGTGACACACCTGGGAGGTCTGTTTCAAAACACATGAATTACTGAATACAGATTATGTATTCAATGATAAAGAGGAACTAAGAATAAAAGCATAAGCTAAATCCAAATGCATTAGGTAGACTGGAAGAAGACAATTCCAAAGAAAAGCCATAAATGGCTTGTACATTGTCATAAAATTTAAAAAGCAACAAGGTTAATACATGTAGAATAGCTTAAAATCACAGACAACACTGGAGATGTAAACCACTGGAAAATGAAACAACAGGAGGTTAATTTGAGAATTTCCCCTAAAATTCAATCAACTTTAAGGACCTACAAATGTAATCACCATAAGAAGATTCACACTGATAATTTTGTTAACACTAACTAGAATGATTTGCTTTCTAAGTTTATGTAACAAGTAGAGCCATTATATCAGCAGATGGGATTTTTCTTTAGCAATAATTACTTATGGATATAATTCATTCTGCCTAGTTCAAGATAATAGTTGCATATTCAATATTTATGGCATTATGAGAAAGATAATTGTGTGGCTTTCAAGTGAATTACCCTTGATTATAGTTTTCTTGTTTTTATATACACTATATTCTAAATAATCCATAGTAAATATTGATAATAATTTAAAAGATTAAAGCTAATTATGACCTAAACCTTCCATTGATTCAATTTCCTTTCTCACAAAACCTCAACAAGGATTCTTCACATCATACCCTATAACACACACACACACTGAGTTAAAAGCTCAGCGAGGGCAGGAGCCTGATGCAGATCTCTACAGTGAATCCTGCTCTAAATTCCTCCAGAAGAAATGTTTCTTTCTTACTGTTCTCATCATGAGGCCACAGAAAGAAGGAGTTAAAAACATGGATGCTCCAGCCAGATATCCTGAGTCTGATTCCAAGTTCTACCACAGACCTGCTGTGTATCCGTGCATGAGTTATTCAAACTCTCTGGACCTCCCCATCTCCAGTTTCCACATCTGCTAATCTACCTCTTAGAATTGTCAGAGTAAACTGAGTTCACATATATAAATGCTTCAAACAGTACCTGACACATAATCCATGCTGCTACTATTAATGTGGAGACCACCTTCATTATAAAACCTGTTACAGTATATTAAAACATCTTTTACCACCACAAGAATGTCAAATTTAGGAATATATATTCTATTAAAATATATACAAAATATGAAATTTGTATCATATGTATACTCAGGGCCTAGCCCAATGGCCAGCACACATTGACAATTGATGCTGTATAAATAGATGTTTGATCACCTAAATGGCATGCACATAAGTTGACACACAACTTGTCCAGTAATTCGGGCATTAATTAACATTGGTATATATCTTGCTTGTATAATCCTGACTTCTTCTGAAGGCAGTTGAGATTTAACTGTGACTGACTTTAAATATTCTCTAACAATTACTCCTTTATCCATAATATTTCAACAACATTAAATGATGTTTTATAGTTATATATTCATATTAGTTACTCAAGTTTTTAAAAGAAATTAAACATAATTAAAACAGATTTATATCTATATATGTTTGTGTGGATAGGGTTAGTTTTGTGGTGGATGGAAAAAAGAGAAATTGACTTTTTTAATTAAGAAAAATAGATGTGCCGGAAAAATTTATGGCTTAGGTTTAGTGAAGCTCCTAGTTTAGTTTCTTTCTTTTTTATTTGTTCATGCTATAAAATAATTCATTTTCCTGACAATGAAAGCAAAAAAGAAATTTGATCTCCTTGATTTATTTTGGCTGATGCATTCACATATCTCTTTTAAATGCAAGAACTCAACTATTCTAGGATCTAGAACCAGAAATACCATTTGATCCAGCAATCTCATTACTGGGTATTTACTCAAAGGATTATAAATCATTCTACTATAAAGACACATTCACACGTATGTTTATTGTGGCACTGTTCACAATAGCAAAGACTTGGAACCAACCCAAATGCCCATCAAGGTTAGACTGGATAAAGAATATGTGGCACATATACACCATGGAATACTATTTCGCCATAAAAAAGAATGAGTTCATGTTTTTTGCAGGGACATGGATAAAGCTGGAAACCTTCATTCTCAGTAAACTAACACAAGAACAGAAAACCAAGCACTGCATGTTCTCACTCATAAGTGGGAGTTGAACAATGAGAACATATGGGCACAGGGAGGGGAACATCATACACGGGGCCTGTTCGGGGATGGGGGGCAAGGGGAAGAATAGCATTAGGAGAAATACCTAATGTAGATGATGGCTTGATGGGTGCAGCAAACCACCATGGCACATATATACGTATGTAAAAAAACTGCACGTTCTGCACATGTATCCCAGAATGTAAAGTATAATAATAATAATAAAAAGAATGAGTTCATGTCTTTTGCAGGGACATGGATGAAGCTGGAAGCCATCATTCTCAGCAAACTTACACAGAAACACAAAATCAAACACCACATGTTCTCACTCATAAGTGGGAGTTGGACAATGAGAACACATGGAAACAAGGAGGGGAACATCACACACTGGGGTCTGTCTTGGGGTCGGGGGCAAGAGGAGGGAGAGCATTAAGACAAATACCTAAGGCATGTGGGACTTAAGACCTAGATGACAGGTTGTTAGGGGCAGAAAACCACCACGGCCCATGTATACCTATGTAACAAACCTGCATGTTCTGCAAATGTATCCCAGAACTTAAGATAAAAAAAGTCAATTTAAAAAAAAATATTGCAGTGACTGACTCCCATACTTAAGAATATTTAGAAAACTATTTAGACAATACATCTTCTAAAATAAAGTCTATAGTAAAATTATCTTTTTCTTGCAGCCTGAAATTCCTGTGGCCTGATATTAGACTAAAACTTAATCTATACATCCATGTTAGAGAGTAGGTTTTATACTTAGTTCATTATTTAAAGGTATCCAGTGGCAAAAATAGGAGTGTACCAAATTAGACTTTTTAGAGGAAAAAAATCTAAAATGATTATAATTTACGAAAAAGTAAGAAATGCAAAAAGTTTAAACCCCATGCAAATGGAGTACATCTTGTTTACAAACTCACTTTTGTCTTGCAAAAAGTACATTTTTTTCAGAACAAGTGTCCCTGACATTGCTATATGGCCCCTAATAGCAATTAGCACACTTACCACGTTTTGAATGCTAAGTATTATTGTCAGAAAAAGAAGTCAGTAAAAGGTAGTAACTAATCCCAGTGCTGATTCAGGGAAAGCATACAATGAGCCTGAAATAGTAAGCTGTGTGTGAACATAGCATAGAGCTCAGGAAATGATGGGAATACGGCAAAATAATAATTAATAATAATGATAATAAGAGCCAGATTAAAAGAACTCTCACAGGCTTAAGAAATCTGACAATCAAAATAAATAATGCTGACAGTGAACTATAATGTATTGAACTAGAAGAAAAATTCACATGTTAATACAGATATCAAATAAATAAATAAACAAACAGGAGAATAGTGAAAGTTCATCCTTACAGCAGACTACCACTACTAAATGTAGAAGATATTAGAAAAATGCCCTGTTAAATCCACCATAGTTATAATTAATCGATACAGGCAATGGATGCTAAAATCAGTAGACGATTTTTTTTTTTTTTGAGACAGATTCTTGTTCTGTCAGCCAGGCTAAAGTGCCACTGTGCGACTGTGGCTCAGTCCAACCTCCGCTTCCCAGGTTCAAGTAATTCTTCTGCGTAAGCCTCCCGAGTGGCTGGGATTGCAGGTGCAAGCCACCACGCCCGGCTAATTTTTGTATTTTTAGTAGAGACGGGGTTTCACCATGTTGGTCAGACTGGTCTTAAACTCCTGACCTCAAGTGAACCGCCCTCCTCAGTCTCCCAAATGGCTGAGATTGCAGGCATGAGCCACTATGCCCGGCCAGTGGATAAAATTTTAATGGAAAATGGGATATATACACAGACTTAAAAGATCTACATCACGTTACAGTCAGTTCTGCTATAACAGAATAAGTGTTCCTAAAAATCACCATACTATGCAAAAATGCACAATAAAAACACAGGGATGATGGGGAAATGGGATGACAGACAGAACACTCAAAGACAGCATCACTGACACATTAAAATAGATGGGAGCCTAATAAAAATGGTAGCATATTAAATAATGAAGAAATATATAAACTACAATAAATATGGCACTTTACCTTGAAAAAGACTTGAAATTTGCTTATATTCACGAGTGTTGGAAGAATTGTAGCTTGTAAATCATTGTGAAGTGGTGAAAGGGAAGTTCTCTGACATTGGATACAAAGTTGTAATATCAAATATGGCTGGCTTTAAGGTGTATGCACGTATGCATTTTGTGTCTTTCTACATGCCATGGCTCAACTGGGTGAAATTTTCTGTGTTCATTTAGTGTTTCTCCATGACAAAAATCACAAATAAACAAACTCAATTGTAGCTTTGCTGCAATAATTTTCTGATGTATCAATGGTATTGCAATAAATTTACATTTTCAAAGAAATGTAATAGCAGAACTAACTATAGTTATTGTAAAGTGGACAATGGTAACTTTCCCATGGAGAACTCCAACAGACCCTGCCTTCACCAAGTGATCAGAATTAACCTTATTTAATAGTGGGAATAACTGCATTATATGCCATGTAATTCATTTAATACTTTATTTTAAAATTACTCTCCCACTTGTTGGGGAGCCTAATTTCATTTAGCAGTTTGTAAAACAAGCATTAATTTAAATTAATGGACTTTTAAGCTGATATTTGTTGCAGAAGCTTATAAGCTTTTAGATCACTTCAGTGCCACACCCACCTTTATGTGTTTGCATCCAACTATGATAAGTTTATGTATGTCACGACAGTGGGGACCCTGTGAGCTGAGCAGCAAATCACTCTAATTAAGGTTGATGACAAGAACAAACTGAGGAAACTGGTAGGCCTCTGTAAAATTGACAGAGATGGACAACCTCATAAACTGGTTGGCCTCTGTAAAATTGACAGAGATGGACAACCTCATAAACTGGTTGGTTGTAGTCATGTAGTAGTTAAGCAGTATGGCAAAGAATCTCAGGCCAAGAAAGTCACTGAGAATATTTCAAATACAAAAAATGAACAAATGACACATTGGTTAGTGTTCCTAAAATAAATAAATAAATAAATAATAAATAAAAATGACCCTGTCCAAATGGCCAGATGAACAGTGTCTGTGCACCTTTTGTAAGACTTCGGTTGAATGTGGTTGTGCTGTAAAAGTCCTATATATATACACTATATATATATTTATAATCATATATATAAATCCTATATATATTAGATATTTATATATATTAGATATTTCTAATATATATATTAGATATTTCTTTAAAAACATTGCACCAGGGAATCTCTCCTAAATAGCAGGTTTTATTCTTTTAATCAATGAGAATTACCTAATAAATAAAAGTTTTCTTTTTTGCTTTGTGTGTAAGGACTCTTGGAACAAAATTCAATGCTTCCAGACTAAAATTCTCTTAGGCTGTGGTTTTCATGTATTTACCTGATCCCTCAGTTTTATGGCTCCTCGTGTCAATTTTCAGAAAGCCATCTGCTATGTTTTTAGTTTGTCCCCACCAAAACTCATGCTGATACACGATTCCCAGTGTGGCAGTGTTGGGATGTAGGGCCTAGAGGAGGGCATTTGGATCATAAAAGTAGTTCCTTCATGAATAGATCAATGCCCTCTAATGCCCTCCAGATAGGGTGAGTTCTCCTGGGAATGGATTAGCTACGGGGTTATTAAAAACCGTCTGGCATCCTGGGTTTTTCTCTCTTGCTTCCTCTCTCCTACATGATCTCTTTGCATACACAGGCTCCATTTCTGCTTTCCTCCAGGAGTGGAAGCAGCCTGAGGCCCTCACCAGATGTCACCACTCAATTGTAAACCTTCTGGCCACCAGAATGGTGAGCTAAATAAACATATTTTCTTTATAAATCTCCTGGTCTCAGGAATTCTGTGATAGCAACACAAACTGAACTAAGACAGCATCCAGCCATCGTACATCACTTATGTATTTAGCAATTAATTAGGTGTTGACAAGAAAAAATATTCTTATATTGTGTCTTATTTGTAGATGAGAAAATTCTTTGGAGATGAAATTTACAATCATAGAGTGGGTATATACACTCAGCTGTCTCACTGAGTCTTTGCTGATTTATTTCCATTGTATTGAAATTAGTCTAAATTTTGGTGTTTTTTTTTTCAGTAATGTATTAAAGAGTATGAAACACATAAACCTCATGTCATACACTTATAAATAATAATAAATAATGGTAATATGAATTAATAATGAATAGTCCCATGTATAACAAAATGATACAAACTAACACCTCCATCTGCATTAATATGCACCCAATTATATAGATATCAGGGAATTAAGAGCTTTTTAAAAAAATCGACAGGCTAGTAAGAATATAATATTAAATTAAAAACTTCAATATTATCTATGTTTTAAAGCCATATTTCATGCATACCTTCATCTGAACACTAGTGACCTATTTTATAATAAAAACACTATTTTATAAGCATTTCAGAGCATATAACTAGTTTCACCTTTTCTTATTAGGAAGTTTTTTTTTATTAAAATTGCTCAGTTAAAAGTTAAGTTTGTAGCCTATTTTTTTCTAAGGGAATATTTTATTTATTAATAAATATAAAATATTTGTTATCCTTTTTCAATATTCATAGTGAAATGTATTTTTATTTGAAACCAATTTCACTGAAAGTTTTAAATTTTTTAGAAGAGTTCTAAAAAATATTTCGTTAAGGGAAATCCTTACTATCATTGTCAGGTTGTTTAAGGATTATATCAGCATTGTAGTGTAATGTGATTCAAAGATGGCAATACTCTCTCCATATCTTTTAAACTTTAACATCAGAGTTCTGAAGAGATGTTAAAATTACTCTATGGGACCATCTTCCAAAGTTAAAAACTTAAAATACAGCATATTAGATAAATTCTCCCATTTCAAATTAAAATGCAATGGTTTTGTCTGGAAGAAAACATATTACTTCACCCATTATTAACTTTCATGATAAAATATTTTATTTAATTTAAATATAATAGTGTGACCAAAGTTTACTTTAAAATGATGATTTGGTGTTTGACTTTTCTAATTCAGAAAACACACTTGGAGGCAAAAGCAATGGTTTTGATATGAGCTTCCTAGGCAAGTATTTTTATAGCCCATTAACATAAATATGTGATTAAAATTATTCAGAAGCATTTAGATAGGAATTTCACAATGGAAACATAAAACCTTAACACGACAGGACCAAATTTTTGTTTAATTCATCCTTACTAGGTTGGCAAACACAAGTCATGCCCTTCAAGGTTTCCAAACGCAAATGCTACTATCTACTAAGAAGAAGAAGAAAAAAAAGCAGATTACTTTTAATTTTCTATTAATCATCTGCATTTCTGCTTCAATTTGAGAGGCACCATTTCATTTAATTAGTCCTCTCATTATAAATATTTTCCACAGTGATTCAGTTGACACAAGTTTTCTGACACTGACTGTGCAGATGGCACAAAACTGGTGTCTGGTCTCAAAGGAACTATTTGACCATTGCAATAAAAGAGCAATAAACACAATAACAACATTGCAGCCCACTTCAGTTTATGTAGGCAGTCAGCCTTTTATCGCTGTAAAACCTTGAAATGGATGTATGAGCTTTGCTGCTATAAACAAAGAGTTGTTTACATCTGGGGGATGGCAGGTACCAACAGTGGACTGGAGCTTCAGCAGCCTGAATGTCAGGAACTGACTAATGTGAAGAAACATATTGTGGCTTGTTTTATGGAGAATATGTTTTATAAACCCCAAGGGACCATTTATCACAAATTCATCCACTCTGTAGCAGATTGCTGCTTTAATGTTGAATACTGGATTTCAATAAGGTTTTCAACTAAAAAATTGAGGGGAAAAGTCCAAATGTTATTTTGTTTCTGTTTGCTTCATTATTGATGATTCTCAAATTTCAGCATAGAAAATCCATTTTAACAACTCATTCTCTCCCTTAAACAAACTAAATATTTTATGATTTGGGGCTGATTCATTAGAAAATTTACATCTACTTACTGTCATGAGCTGTTTCAACAATGCCATTTATTTGTAATCTGGTGAGCTTACTGTATGCCAACATCTTTAAAAAAAAGTGTCTAACAAAAATGTACTTTGCTAATGGGCATTGGAAAATGTATACTGTTTCCCATAAAATGAAATAATCAAGTCACCACGACAAGAGTTTTTATAGCCTTTTTTTAAAAAAGTCAATAACTAAAGCCACAGGGATATTTCACAGAGATGTCATGGTTGATAACCATTAAGTGAATATAATATATTTGACTTTACTCATTACATATAAAACATCATTACATGAGAAAACAGCAGCTCATCTCAGTCTCATGAAACTGTGCACATCAAGTTGAAAATTGATATCTGGCTTTGTGTCAGCAACTCTCCCTGTTGTAGGTGAATCCAGGCATATGGAATAATATGTCCCAAGATACCCTTTTACCTCTTTATGGCCTCTGTTGTCACAAAGTGAGAAAGCAGACATAGGTTTCACACAGGTATGCTTGTCTTAATACTCGACAAAACAGTTGGTTTTGGGCTTCAAAAATCAAAGGAAATTATTTGGGGAAATAATAACAGTGAAGAGGGTATAAAAGAGTTTTTTTCCAGTGGTTAGCAAACCTCTTACAGCGGAATCACTTGTGAGTGAGCGGGTGTGGTGCTAGACTACTGTTTAGATTCCTGGACCAAATCCTAATCCATAGAGCCAAATTCTTCAGAGGCAGGACCAAGGAATATGTCTGCTTAAGAAACTCCAAATATTACTGTGATACACATATACAGGTGAATTATTAAAGCAATTATATAGGGAAAAGTATAAATATAAGTGTAATATCACCTGTGCACAGATAGTGAACATTTAAAAATTTGGGGGATTCAGAGAAATTCTCTTGTAAGTCACAGAATTTTATTGGTTTCTTCTAATTTCTGCCTTATCGCTTTTCTCCTTGTCCTTTCAAGATTTCTTCTTTTGTTCTGCTGCTGTTGACTCAAGCATAGAATACAATTTGTTTTAGGTTAAAATCTAGACTAATCCATACATTTATTATTCTCATGTTTATGAGAAACTTCATAATAATAATTTTAAATAAACTTCCCTATCCTATTAGGAATTGTATCTGTTTGCCTAACTACCATCCACTACAAGTAGAGTTAGAATGGCTCAATCAATGTGCTTTCTGGTTATGTTTTGTCGGAACTATGCAGTTCTGAGTGTAAAAAATGCACACTCCACGCTGATAAGCACTGCCTATTCCTGGTTAACACAGAATGCATTGCTTGCATAAATACTGGCCCAGGGTACACTGCAGAGAATAAAAAACATAAGTGAAAAGTCAGCTGTCTCATTAAATGTGAGGTTAATACCTCAGAACTCCTCTTCTTCTACCTGAGGTTTGAATGTAACCATTGGATCATGCCCTATTTCATGATACCAATTTTCTTTTAAATCTAATTAGTAATTGGCAATGCTTTATTTCCAGCTATTAGAGTTTCACCTAAGCCAGCAACTAATAGTAAAGCAGTATGGTTATTAGGTAACTCAAATGAAAGCTTCAAAGCTCCTTTTCCTTCTGGGGAATCTCAAACTATCCCATAATTGGTTTGGGCATTTCTTTTCTAGCTCTGAAATAGCATTCTGTGGGATGAACAGCATTTGCTCCTTTTTAGAGATAAATAATTCTAAAAACTATAGGACTATTGTCACCAAATAAAGATGCATGGTGAGATTTATCAGATTATAATCACTAAATTAGGTCATATAGTTTAACAACGTATTTCTTATGTGAAAGAAATGATTTTAAAAATCTAAGTGGCTTAAGAGAGTTTATTCTAGAGCTGACATGATATCTCTTACAACTCAGCCTTCTTCACACACTGATTTGTTAATGTCAGCCCTAATTCCAAATTCTGTTAATGAGCTCAACAACACATTCTGTTTTGTTTCCTATTTTTGTTCTTGAACTTGTTTTTGCTGCTGTTAATTTGTGTTGTACTTATTTTTATAATGTGAGATCGAGTATGTAAATCATAATTGGCTGAAAAATAGCTATGTAAAAATTGGGCATTAACATAAGCTAAAAATTGTGAAAATTGAAATTGCAATGATTTTTGGTATTTACTTCAACTCTCTTTACATTGTTTTTTCTTGAACTGTCAAATCATTGTCTATTCCTTCTTCTATCCATCAAAGTTTTGTGCTTTTCTTTACATGATTTCCTCTAAATATTTAGCTAATGTATCTGTTTTCTCCTTCAGTGAACACTCCTTCAGTGAGTTTCTGATTATATCCATATTTATATTTATCATCATAATGTCTTAAAATTCTCTCTTATAATCTCATAAAAGTTTCCTAATAACTAAATCTTACATGACTTAAACTGAAACGAGCCAGGCTTTTCCTTGTTCCTCTATGCAGGTATCCTAAAGATGGTTGCCAGATCAGCACCTTTATAGTGTAACCAGGAAACATGTTAAGAATGCAGATTCTCAGGCCCCAACCCAGTCGAACTGAATTAGAAATTCTGAGGATGATAGCTCGCAATCTGTGTTTTAACAAGCCTTCCACCTAAAATTTGGAACCTCTGGTGTAGAATATAAAACCCAGCTCCTTGATGTCAGACAGACCTGAATCTGAGTTTAGGCTTTTCAACTTGCATAGTCTTAACCAAATTGCTTAACTCTGATTGGCCCAGCTTGAATCACGGTGCCTATCCCTATCCAATCACTGTGTTCAAATAAATGGGAGGATTTGTTTGTCTTATCTATCCTTGGCCATGAGACTACACTGTGGATAGAGAGGTGAGAAAGCCTCATCATAAAATAAATAAATAAATAAATAAATAAATAATAAATCAATAAATAAAAAGGGAGAGGAGTGGTTCTGTAAAGAAAGAGATGATGGAGAAAAACATTTTCTGTTCTCTATGACTTTGTTCATATTTCCCCCTCTCTATTCTTCATCTAAGGATTTGTAACCATTTACTTTCTTCCAGGCTTGAATAAAAATCAATTATTTTCAGGAGCTTTCTTCGGTTAATCCCTCTCTCTATATATACACAATTTTACCACACTTGAAAATACAATCTTTATACAATTTCTTTATGATGATTCCCATGCCAGTTTTCCTACATGATTGGTTTTCTGACTGTGCTATAAATTATATAAGACAGGAACACTGATTCTCCCTCTCATCTCCCTTGCATTTTGTTAAGTTCTCCCATATATAGGATGTACTGAATAAATTCTTTCAAGTTGTTAATCCTGTTTATCTTTTAGATTCCAATCTAAATCATATAAAGGACTTGAGACATTATCTTATTTTTTCTTAAAATGTGTAACAAATTTATTTAAAATTATGTTTTGAGTATACAGATCTTATAATTGAAAACCCTGATAAATATCTTGAATCTTGATATATAGAATAATGGAATTTTTTAAACAAGCTTCTTCTACTTTATTTTCTCAGAAGTTTAAGGTGTTTATAAATAATAACTTCCAATACTCCAGTTACACAGTCATTTCCTGGGTCACCAGCCTGTGCCTGGAGGACCTTATCCAGGGAGTAAAGTTTTGGTAATGGCTCTTCCCTAAATCCAAAGCATCACTCTTTCCACATTAATGCAAATGCTCCTGAGAACTGAAAATACCCCTTTCTCTCCATCCTGATCTTGCACTTACTTATACAGGTCAAATTAGGGACAATCCTTTCAAGAGAAAACAGCATTTGAATTTATCTTTATTGTTTATCAATTTTTGTTTTGTTTTGAGGTGGAGTCTCGCTCTGTTGCCCAGGTTGGAGGGCAGTGGTGTGATCTCAGCTCACTGCAACCACTGCCTTTCGGGATCGAGCAATTCTCCCACATCAGCCTCCCAAGTAGTTGGGATTACAGGCGGCCGCCATCATGCCGGGCTAATTTTTGTATTTTTAGTAGAGACGGTTTTTTGCCACGTTGGCCAGGCTGGTCTCAAACTCCTGACCTAAGGTGATCTGCCTGCCTTGGCCTCCCAAAGTGCTGGGATTACAGGCGTGAGCCACCACGCCTGGCCTGTTTATCATTTTAATACAAAGTCTAACTCCATGTTTTATGTTTGACTGCTGACAGCTTTCAAATCCCAACAGTCCTTTCACCCTTCTGCCCCACACAGGGCCAAGTTGATAAGAAAGTCTATGAGCTCCCTTTTTGGTGCCAACTTGAAGTTTAAACTACATAAAAGCCCTACTCTGTGAGCACACAAGCCCCTCATCTTAGTTCCACCCACTAACCACTATTAAAACCTATGGCTGTGGACCCTCTTTGCTCTCTGTCAAGACGTTTTCAGATCCGCTTTGGAGGCGGACATCCTTTCTTAGATAGCTTCACAATATGAGTCATAAGAGTTTCATCACCTCTTGCTGTATGGGTGGCATCATCAATCTTGACATCTCAAATTTTAGGTGAGGGGCCCATCTTGCCTCTGTGGTGTATCAACAACAATCATTATTATCATTGTATGCAAATTAATCAGCAATGTTTTAAATACTTCTCTGGAATTCTTCTTCGTATTCAGATAAACTAAATCAACATAGTGAGGCAAACTATGTTTGTTGGTTTGTTTATTTATTTATTTTGAGGTGGAGTCTTGCTCTGTTATTTTGAGGTTGGAGTGCTGTGGCATGGTCTTGGCTCACTCAACCTCCTCCTCCCAGGTTCAACCAATTCTCCTCCCTCAGCCTCCAGAGTAGTTGGGACTACTGGCGTGCACCACCATGCCCGGCTAATTTGTGGATTTTTGAGAGACAGGGTTTCACCATGCTGGCCAGACTGGTCTCAAACTCCTGACCTAAAGTGATCTTCCTGCCTCGGCCTCCCAGAGTGCTGGGACTGCAGGCATGAGCCACCGGACCCGGGCATATTGTCCTTTTAAATTGGTGTTCTGTGTAAAAGTCAGAAATTCTGGGTTATCAGTCCTAAAGTCCATTACCCTCAATTAGTCTGAATGTGCCTACCATCTTTCTGAATCTTGTATGAGGAAGATTTAAAGAAATCAAACCACTAAATTATCTTTTATTACTCCTTTTCCCATGTATAATTTGCTAAGTAGTAGCTTTGGAGTTTTTAACCAATATTTCTGAAAATATCTCATTTTGCTTGCTTCTTTTCATCCATTCCTACATGTTTAGTTTGCATTTGTAACTTATATTAATGTTTCAATTTAGGCTAAAAGGTGTAATGTGTTCCAAATCCACTGGCTAGGTGGATGCATTTTGCCCTGCTCAAAAAGAATGTGGTAATTTTTGTTTCTTTATTTGTTTAAGTATACAACTCTCAAGGCTGAGGTTGAAATTTGGCTTTGTTTACAAGTAATATGAAGTGGTGTGTAGACTCAGACTAGAACTTAATGGATGTTTTTCAAATCATAAAACTACTATGCAGTTTGGCACAATTTAGAATGACTGGCAGGCTCCCCTTAGCAGAGGCCAAAGAATGAAATACCAGGGGTGTTGCAGGTCAGTGCACTGGCAGGGATGTATGGGAATGCTTGCCTGGTTTTAGCTCCTGCAATTACTCACTCATGTTCATGCACGATAAAATTGAACGAAGTAAAAAAAGAAACCATTAAACATTGATACGCACTAAACATTGACCCAAGGATGAAAAAGAGACTATTTTCCATATGCTTCCTTTATTTATCTGCTTTATGGCATAAAACAGGACTTAATTATACTATTTTATTCCCATAGATAGTGCCCTGTAAGAGTTGGAAAATGTATTCATTCTTTAAATGCTGATATAAGGAAAGAAGGATTGTAACATCAATCTAGGCTGCCTTGATTAAAGATATTATGAGAGAACAGGACAACCAAAAGGAAAGATGTCAGCTCCTGTCATTTCCATAGAAAAACGTATCCAATTGACGGAACTTATTTTTTAAGTGTTATAAATTTCCAGTACTATACAGTCACCAGGACCTTTATGTACATTATTTCATTTAATCATAAAAGGATTATATGTTCCAAATTCTTAAAGCAAATGCATTTTCAATTGTCTGTTGATTATTAAAGAGTAAAAAATCATGTTTATGCATTGATTATATTTTCCTATTATCTCTTTATATATATTTATATAATACACAAATAAAAATAATTGTGTCAATAAAGAAAAAGTTAGTTACCATTATTACATAATAAATAAATATATGTTTGTTATTCTTTATATTTATTTTTTGTCTTGACAACTACAATTTTAAATAAACATATCACCACAGGTTTTTAAAAAGGCACTAACGTTTAATACTTTAATCAGACAATTCTATGGAAATTTAACTTCTATAAAAGGTAATATAAAGATACATTTATAATATGTAGCCTACTGCATGCAACTGAAGACCCCTCCAAAATGGGTTAAATATATTTAATAACAAATGAGATTTTTACCAATAAAAGTGTAAGACAGTTGACAACTCTCATCCATTATTTGATTGTGTATTTTCCCCTGGCAGATAAAACTGAAGTTCCATTAATTGTCATAATTATTATGTTGTTAAGGTATTTGTATCCTAACAGGTCACAACCCCATTTATAAACATAGTAATTAATAAATTAATGCACGTGGCCAATTATTTCTCAAGGTGAGAAATAAAGTCTTAAAATATAGACTTTTGTAATTCCTTCTTATCTTGAAAGATTAATAAAAGACTTCAGATATAATAAATTTAATCAAAATCTACTTGCAGTTATAATGACAAATTTTACTTAATAAACACAGCTGCTTTGTACCAAGAATAGCCTCCTCCTGTCAATCTCTGGTAATTCTGCATCAGCTCATACTGTATTACAAAACAACATGAATTTTTTATAAGTTCACTGAAAGGGTTTGAAAGATGGTACTCTACTTACTATCCAGTTGTTGCTTGGCTTTAAATTGCTATGTAAGGATTTAAAGAAAAGTACAAAACATAAATCTAAAATATTTTATTTAAATCAGGTACTCTGTATTAGAACTTGGTCATTCTCAACCATGACCTCTAATACCTTACATAGTTATAAATACATTTTGTTGAATTTTAAAAACATGCTCATATCTGATAAACTTACTTAAATACCTAGTGATGTGGTCTTATTAGAATTAATTAATCATTATTATTTCACCTTATAAACATTTCTTATTTATTTTTCTCTCAGAGTTATAATAGTTGTTGATCACTTACCTTTGTACTGGTAACACATATATTCACAGTGAAATATTGTAGCTGGTAAATATTTACTATAGATTTTCTTCCTTTTTTCAATTAACTAATTTATTTATTTTTTTGAGACAGAGTTTCACTCTTGTTGCCCAGCCTGGAGTGCAATGGTGTGATCTTGGCTCACCACAACCTCCGCCTCCTGGGTTTAAGCAATTCTCCTGCCTCAGTCTCCCAAGTAGCTGGGATTACAGACATGCACTACCATGCCAGGCTAATTTTGTATTTTTATTTTATTTATTTATTTGTATTTAATTTTAGTAGAGATGGGGTGTCTCCATGTTGGTCGCACTGGTCTCCAACTCCCAACCTCAGGTGATGCACCTTCCTTGGTCTCCCAAAGTGCTGGGATTACAGGCGTAATCTACCTCAACAGGATAATTTTGTATTTTTAGTAGAGATGGGGTTTATCCATGTTGGTCGCACTGGTCCCAAACCCCTGACCTCAGGTGATCCACCCTCCTTGGCCTCCCAAAGTGCTGGGATTACAGGTGCAAGCCACCACACCCGGCCACTAGATTTTCATTTTTAACTAAGATGATAAAGGGGAAGGCATAAAGCTAAGTTTGTCTAACTCTACATTTAAGCTAAAAATTTGTCTAAAGCAATTTATGAAATATTATATAATTTACTTTTATAATTTGATTTCGGAGACACCTTTATAACAATCTAATTAAAATACCAAATTCTGATTGCTAAGAGTTCTTTGCAGAGCTGAAAAATTTACTCATAGAATTTGTGTGTGAGTAAAATATAAAATTCTGGTTTCCTTAACTCTATCAGTTTGAAGAGTTTATATATATATATACACACACACACACACACACACGTACACACACACACATATACATATATGTAAATATATGTTTATGACCACAGATGTGTTCCTGATCTATCAGCATTATTGGAAAATAACATTATGTTGTCTTAAGGCATCGTGCTTAAGCACAAGATGGGCTAGTTCCTTTGAAGTAGGACATTTGAACTATAGTAAACTCTAAGCTTTTGCAACATAACTTTCCAAGGGATAGAGATGTTTGGCTCTGATGCCAAGAGCTATTAATACATCGCAGTCAACAACCTTTCACTGTTTGCATAAATAATAGTAGTATATAACCACAATGCAACATCTTAACAGAAACATAAAATACAGATAGGGTTTGAACCATATCTCAGAGGTATATCCAAGTGCTAAGATGTCTGGGAATCTGCCTGTGATAGAAAAGACCCAATGTGGGGCCTGATTGAAGGCAGAGGAGGGCAGCAATAATATAGAAAAGTTCCACCCAACGAATGCATGTCTCAAGATCTGACCACTATTTCAACATTTTTCAAACCACTCCTCTAAGGTACTATATCATCATAGTCTTAATAACTTTGAAAAACAAATACAACTATAGTTTATAAGGAACAATAATTGTCCTTCCCTACTTTATAAATAGGTTCTTTCTACCTATTTATATACTTCCACATATAAGGTTTCTGAGATAAACACATCTTTATATATCATAAATATATCTTTAAAATTATGTATGGTGTCCCTAGAAATAAAGTGCTAAGGATAAATCTGTCACAGGGACAGAGTTTCATAAGATAGTCTAAAATATGTTATTTTGAAAGAGGTTTATATAAATGAGAAGACAAAAATGTACCATTTTAACAGAAGCAAAAGTGATACGACAGCTTATCGGTATACTACTATAATAGAATGTCTTTCCATTGTTGCTTTTTTCTTAATTCTTTTCATTGTTGCTTTTTTCTTTAACAGTGTACTTAAAAACACATTTTAAATGATAATGTGACTTAAATATCTCTCAATAATGGGATAAAACAATTTTTCTTCAGTGATTTATCCTAGATCTGAAGAAAAGAGAATTATCACCCATCATTTGCTAACCAGCAACCAGTATTTAAGGCTCTAGGACTATAAGCACTCTACACTTTGGAAAGCTCGTCAGGTCAGACAATCATTTTAAAGATTTTTGAGTATCAAATGTGTAATCTGACAACATCCTCTTTTTGAAAAGTAGGTTTTCTTCCTACTGAACAAATGCAGCTTGAAAATAGGAATAGCCGAAGTCTTGAGTATATTTCACCTTAATGCTTATCAGCAAAATGACTAATGGTCCTACATTTCAATGACAAAATAATTTTGGACATTACTACATAAAAATAGGGAAATGTTCCTCAAATATATAATAAAATTTCAGAACTCAAATTCTGTCCCGTACTTACCTAGAAAAACAAGCACATAAATAAAATGTAATTTTTTTCTGGTTCAGGAAATGGTTGCATCTCTCTTTTCTTTAACTTTTATAAGTTTAAGTTTTAGATATGTAAAAGGGAGAAATGTCAATAAACCGAACTGCATTAGAGACGTATTTTACTGTTCCACTTTAAATATGGAGAGACTTCTAAGACAACTGGGCAGAGCAAACTCCCACAAGGGTGTGGTTTCTGCGGAGCCCCTCTTTCATACAAGGCCTACATATGGCACCTGTTCAGAAGCTGCATATCAGAGATGTCTTTAGGACTTTGCTCAAAAGGTACTGATGGAAGATGCAAAGTGGGGAGAGAGAATTCTTTCCCTTCCCTGCATGCCTGGAGGTATTCATAGCCTACCATGAAGATGAAAATTGTGTGGCTGTATTGTTAGATATATAGTTTTCAAGCATGAGGGGTCATTTCTTTTAGATATTTTAGCATGCTTTTGAAAAGGGCTATTTACACTATACACACAGGTCTTAATACAATCTGGTTTATGGCTAATTAGTTCAACTGGTTGTAGCACAGAGATTATAAATGTAAAATTTATTTTAATCCCTTGTTTATTTATTGATTGATTTTGTATTTATTTTGATCCAGGTAATATTGTTCTTCCATTCAAAGCATACCATGTTTAATTGAGCAACTACTCAAAAATAAGTTATGCATATAGACCAAGAGAAACTTGCACAAATTAGTGTAAAGAAATAACTGAATGTAGAAGTATAAATAAAGGAAAAACAGTTCTGTTGAGGAGCCATCTCTTTCAGAAGTTTTCTCTGGAAGAATCCCAAGCTGAGCAAAGTTCTTTCTTATTGCTAGACAATAGAATTCTTGGCATTTCTTTCTTTATTTCCTCTCTTGTATTTATTTTTATATGTGAGTTTTCCTAAATTTGTACTATTATTCCATGGAACACAAGGCACAGCAGAAGCTCTTTGAATATGGATTCCCTGATCAAATTAGGCTGGCATATTATAATAGAGTCTCATCTTCAGGAATGAATGCATCTTAGCACATTCGACTATATAAGAAGTAGTGCAAACAAAGTAACATTTTTTTAAAACCCTGAATATTTTCAGCAACTCTTATTCAGGAAAGGGACACAACTATCATTAGCTTTATCCTACCAGTAATTATAAATATCCCTTGGGACCAACATTACTCTATTAGTGAGGGATAGTATTGGCCTGTGAGTAAATGAAAACACAAACAGACCCATAAACAAATTACAGGTGCATGTATTTATTTATTTTTTCTATGTAACAAAAATTCTGGAAAGTAGCTGTTCTTAGTTTGAGGTTAGTGGCTCATGTGTATATTAAAGCCTTGATATGTGATATTATCTTAACATTTTCCTCATGTCTCCATGAAGGAACCAGTAGTTCTAGCTATCAAATCCATTTTCTACGCAAAAGAGAGAAGAAAATGACAAAGAAGAAAAGAAATTTTCTGAAAAGCCTCAGCAAACTTTAGTTTATTGCTCATTGGTTGCATCAAAGTCACAGAGAAATCTTTACTGCAAAGAAGTAGGGGAATTTTTTTTTAATTTTACATATTTTCACCTAGGAAAATATCAGGGTCTATTAGTTAAAAGTGAGGAAAGAACAAATATTGTATAAACAATTGGTACTAATTGACACAATTTCCTGGGTCAAAATATGGAAAGCATTATATGCCTTTCTAGGAGAGGATCCATTTTTACTGAATGTTGCATCCTTATCAATGAAGCATAATAGATAGTCAATTAGTAATATTAATGTGAGCCCTACAGAAAGGGTTCTAGCAACATATAAAAGTATGGTTTGCAAGAGGTACATATGAATAACAGTGTTTGCATTGTACAAAAACTTCAATGGCCAGATAGATGGATACATAGCAAAATAGGGAAAAATAGAAAATTCCCCATTACAACCCTAACTAGTATATTAAGGATATTAGCCATAGTTCTTGAAGCAAAATTTGACCAAGTTTGACCAGCACTGTACAGGTAAGAGTTTTTTAATCGTGTGAGGGACCACTAAAGCTGTTAATGGAGGCAGTTCATCTGCTGTAGGGTTCATTAAGCCTCACCAAGACTCCAATATAATAGTCCTACAGGTCATATGACGCTTTTTCTCTAAATGTAGGCTAACAAATAAACTCTCTTATTTCAAGTCAACCTATAACATACCTCAATATCAACCGAAGAATTGGGGCAGGGTGGGGATGACAGAGAGCAACACATTTCTGCTAGTAGAAAAAGTTTCTCATTTACAATTTCACAAATTGTTCTCATTTTACAATTTCACAAATTATTCTCAGGTTTTATTGATTTATAGAATGTAGTTTGATTAATGGTTCTTACCAAGGGTTTTTTTTTTCTTTTAAGTCACTGCCAGATTTGGTGCTAAGTCTGTTTCCAGAACTGCAAAACTCTAGCACCAGAGCTTGACCTCCAGTAGATACACAAAGGCGTTACCATGCTCTAGAGTCTGTGAAAAACATTAGTCTTTTGATACCTTCTCAGATGTTAAAGCATTGTCTAATAAACATGTCTTTAGAGCAACTTTGACCTATGAGATTAAAAAAATCTCTTTCCCCTCTTCCCTGACACCTACCTGACACATAAGAAATACATTTATGAATAATATATTTATAGTATATGCTTCATTCTAGTGTCTTTTTCTATATAAGTAGTATTGTGTACCATCAAGACATTCATCACATAACTGTAGACATAACATATACATATATGTTATATATATATATAAGTGTACATATAGCAACACTTGGTGAATTTAAAAATATAGAAGAGGTGGAAGATGCTAAGCAATGGAGGAAGTAACAATGACAGATTGCTGTATTTTTAAAGATGAATACTGTTATTTTATCTTCCATCTCTTGGTGCTATATAAGGAATAATATGATATTTGGTTGGGATCGTGTTTTAATAGAGATGTAGTTGCATGGTAACTTCAGTAATGGATTTCTCTAAGTTTGTAATCAATCATGAGCTAAAGACATGTTTACAATCATGATAATTCAGATTAATCTGATGGGCTATTGAGAGAGAGAAAAGACAGAGCTCTAGCAGTTGCTGTGGGTGGAAAACATTTTATGAGCCTCTCACAGCTCTGAGACAGTGAACCTCCGCTTTTTAAAAAGCTTAAAAAAAGAGGTAAACAAAATTTAAATTAGAATACTTAACCATATTTAAAGTTGGGCAAAAGTCTGGGAAGTGACCGAAACTCATATATTAATTGACTCAAGATTAGAACATATGCGGAATGAGCTTTCCTTTTAAATGTAAGTAATCTTTTACTCTCTATACATAAGTTGTTGCTTTTTCTCCTCCTAAGAATAAGGAGAACTTGGCTATCAATCATACACAGAAGGAGATACTCTCTGCCACCCAGCTATTAAATGAAGAAACGTACATTTTCTACTTCATATATCAGGCCTACTGATATATTTTCATCTATGGCATCAATCACTATAGGAGCTTAAGTACTTGAAAATGGGAACCCATGGGGCTCAGCCACCACCAATGAGGGCTCAGCTGTTCTGAGAAAGCCTTGAAAAGTGAAACATCTGAAAGACCTAAAAATACAGCTTAGAATCTCAGCGTAAGCACTGACCATGTGGTGTCCCTGGCTCCTGGAATCACACAGAGGATTTGAATAACTTGTGCAAATTCTAAAGACAAAGAAAAAAGTGGTAGCACTGAGATTCTCACTAGTGATTTCCAGAATGTGAACAAAACCAGGCATCCTTTGCCACTAGATTAACTTTGAGCAACATCTGTAGAATGCTGGGAGATGTGTGCACTCCAGGAGAACTGCCAATGTCACAGACAAAAGGTTTCAGCATAATTATAAAGTCTCCATGGGGGAAAGAAGCACAGTATCTCACTGGAGAAATGGAAATGATCTTTAGGACACTGTTAATGTGCATAAAATTCTGGATAGCAACCAACTGTGAACACATAACCATTAAATCGCAAAGGAAAATAAGAGAAAAAAATTGCATGTGTCTGCTTTGAACATTTTCCACAAGCAACTTCATGTATGAGACAATTATGGCAAGTTTAAATTCTGTGGTTTTGTTCAATTCAAAAGGAAAGTTATTATATTAATTACATCAACTTATAGACACTTTGTCTTATCAATATATGTCCTGCGTAATACTCAGGATTATAGAATAATTGTTCTGTGTAGCATATAAAAACTGTCTCCTGGTATTCCTAATTCTTAACCATGTATTAACTAATGTCAGTACTGCTTTTAAAAGTAGTTGAACATAATGCAATGTTGTGTCAAATAACCCTGTTAGACTTCTACATCCTAACCGAACAGCCCTCTAATCACCGGTGAGAATCTAGAGTTTCAGGAGTTGATTCCGATGAAGGATTAGCTTTTAACTAAAGGAAAAAAGGAAAGGGGAAAGTTGGGAAAATAGAAAAAAAATAGTCTATCATTTAGTCTAAATTAATCCCCTTCTCCCCCATCCTTGCAAGACAAAGTGGCTATGCTACAGGATGAAGGTAGCAGGACTCATTCCAGCAGAGATTAGGTGCAACTTGGAGTATGTACGTAGCAATATAAGAGTCAGGCTGAGAACTACAGAGAGAACTCGACACAGACCATTATGTTTAGACCCCTGAGGGTCATGTCCCTATCCATCAGTGTATATCCACTCCAGAAGATTATCTCCCTTCCTTAAGGAGATTCTAGTCTGAGAGTATAAATCCTTAGCTCTAGGAAAAGCCATGTGTACTTCTATGTTGTTTGTCTTCTTCATAAAAACTATCTGATAATTCTTGGGAGTATTCCACTGTACTTCCAGAGAAGAGACCAGGTTTTAAAAAGATTTTTTTTTAATTTAGATTAAAAGGTAATGAAAAAATAATGGTTCACAGAACAATTCCCTCCTCCCTACCAACGTGTCTTCTATCATTCCTCAAAATTGTTACCCCGACTTTATTGTGTTACCCATCCTCATCTTTCCTTTAAGCATAGTGCCTTGAATGTTTCCAAGTATTTTACCCCTCTGGCAGGATTGATGAGGATGGATAGGTTGGATCCCATCAGTGACATTTTCAGAACAATGAAATCTAAGTGCATCACAGATGAAAGAAGAGAAAAGTGACTCAAGGGACTGTCTGATTACAAATGCAAATGCAAAGCTGCTCCTGACAATAACCCATTGCTAATCAATTTCCTATAACTTTCACTAGTTTCCTATTCCAAACATTCTTCACTATCCACAAATCCGCTTTGCTAAACTATTAACTGACAAAATAAATCAAGTACTTTCTTTTATACATATATAATTTTTTAAATTTAGATTCAGAGGATACATGTGCAGGTTTGCTACATGGGTATTTTGCGTGATGCTGAGGTGTAATTTGGATTTCCTTTAAGCAGAGTCTGACATGATGATTTGGGTGAAGTTAGTCTAGGATTTAATTCCAGGAAACAGAAGTGAGGGAGTAGGGAAGGATGAAAGACAATAAAGTGTGCTTCACTGAGCTGGTTGCTGATTTAGGCAAATGGAAATCAATCTTTTTGGAGACCCTCTGAGGAGTCCTGTAGAACCTACCTCAGAATTACCACACTGAAAGACAGGAAGGCTGGTAAAATTAGCCTCATTTCACCCATTGGTTGAAAATGGTCCTTGGGTGCACACAAACCCAAAGGCACAGACACTTTGGAGCTAAGAGAGTGTGTTTTAGAGAAAGCCTAAGGCAAAAAAGCAGAAATACCCCATGATATGTGCTTCAGGTGGGATGCTGGAAAGATGCAAAGAACTATCTATCTCAGCTTCAGCTCTTCTGAAATTGGTTGGGCAAAAGAAAGGTGCCACCAGTGGCCAGATATGAGCTTTTTCTCCACCTCTACCTCTCTTTCTAAATGTTATTCCACACATCATTACATATATTGGCATGGTTCCTCTGGCCTTATTCACTTCGGTATTAACTTTCATTCTCCTATGGCTGTACACTGTACACACATTTCTAAACTTGCCCTTCATAACCAAAACCAGGTCTCCCTTAATAGCGTGGAGACTTTGACACAACTCTGTCATTAAAATTACATGCTAGGCTGAGTGCAGTGGCTCATGCCTGTAATCCCAGTCCTTTGAAAAGCCAAAGTGGGAGCATCACTTGAGGCCAGAAGTCCAAGACCAGCCTGGGCAACAGAGTGACACCCCCAACTCTGCAAAAAAACCTTAAAAAAAGTAGCCAGGTATCGTGTCACACACCTGTAGTCCCAGCTACTTGGAAGGCTGAGGCAGGAGGATCCCTCGTGTCCAGAGGTTCCAGGTTACAGTGAGCTATGATTATGCCACTGCACTCCAGTTTGGACTACACAGGGAGACCTTGTCACCAAAAATAAAAAATAAAAATAAAAATTACATATTTACCACCGTGATTCATGTTCCTTGTGCTATGGTTTGAATGTCTATGTTCCTCAAAAATATATATGTTGAAATCGTGACCCTGAAAGTGACAGTATTAGGGAGTAGAGACTTTTAAGAGGTGATTATGAAGGTCCTGAAGAAGAAGGCCTCATGAATGGGAATTGTGCCTTTGTAAAACAGGCCCTAAAGAGCTGCCTTGCCCTCTCCACATGCATTAAGTCTATATCTATAAACCAGACATGGAATCTGCCAGTACCTTGATTTTGAAATTTCCTGGCTCTATTATAGAATTATAAGAAATAAACTTCTGTTGTTTACAAGTTACCCAGTCTATGGCATTTTGCTACAGTACCTTGAATGAACTAAGACAACTTGCTTCCCACTATTGCTTCCAGACCATTCATGTTGGGCTTTGGCAGGATCCAAGCTGAGAAAGTACCAGCATATCCCCAGAAAAAAAACTAGTGAAAAATGACTTTACATTATTCAGAATCCTGAGACTTGAAACATGCTGTCTTTCACTTGTACCATGTTTGGTTACTACTTCAAGTACTCCCTTTCTGCACATTCATCCACTCAGTCGAATTTTCTACTTTGCATGCATGTTTTCAACACCTAATGCCAAATCACTTCTCTATGGAGGTGCTTTGGAGTCTTCAAGCAAACATCTCTCCCACAAATTTTCAAAGGATTCATGCTATATCACTTGGCTCAAATGAATGATTCTCTCTTTTTATTAGTACAATTTTGCACTCATTTCAAGAGGTTCATCCTCCTATTCACACTGTTAATGGAGTTTTGAGGTGGTGGTATCATTTTTTTGTAACTCAAAGTTAGTGTGTGCAGGCCATTCGACACTAATAGAACAGAAAACCAAGCTTTTTTATCCTTATTAAGAATTTAAGGTATCATCATTTCAGTCCAAAAGTTTCTAAATTCTCTAAATATGAGCTACCACACCATGCTTTTGGATACCTATTGCTCCCCAAACTCTTAATTTTGCAATCACAGAGAATTTCTTGAGTGCTGAAACCTTAAACTCCATCATGCTCTTGACCCAAACTTATTATTTCACACTCTTCTCATTCTTCTATCTTTTTTTTTCTACATGATCATGTGTAACAGTGTCTTGACCCTTTTGTTAAGTTTTTCAGTTTTTCCTCCTATCTCCAGCCATCTTAGAATCCCATAATGCATCACATTTATATCCCTACCACTGTGGACGCTAGATCAACCAATTGCTCTTTCCTCTCTCCAACTTCCATTCTGTTGTCAAAAAATAACATATCTGAATGCAAGAGGAGCACTGCAGATTTATGGCAGGAGATTTCTATTTCCTTTCAGTCTTCTAGAGAAAAGAGAAAGAAGTGGCCATTCTGCTCTCCCATGGAAAGAAAAAAAAAAACTCACATTGGATAAGCAACAGGATCTTCATATGGCAACAGCACAGGTTGAGGCATTCCTATCTTCTCTGTATGGAGAAAAAGAAACCTATTCTTGTCCTAAATTGAGTCCCATGACTCTCCCAATAGATACAATCCAGTTTCTGGAGATTCACGTTGCTTGATATAGTAGTCTTGATGATGGAGTTTATGATGACTATTTGTCCTAGAGTAGATTTATTTACAGTTCAAAGTGGGACACAAGAATTCAGCTGAGGCAGTCTGTGCCTCCAGTTGACCATTCCCTGAGCCCATCATAGTGATCACTAGCAACATCTCCATGCTGAGAATCACAGAAGCACATCTGGAGTTGTTATATTCCTGTCCATCCAGCCTAAGGAGGAGAGAATGTAGTAGGATACAGCACAGTCCCCACCCAGGCAGAAAGCAAAGTAATAATTGCATGTGGAAGATCATTTATGAGCGTATCTTAGATCCTAGCAGAAAATGAAAAACACCTAGAAGGCTGAAACTTTTGTGATTATGCTTGAGATGGGTCAAGTCATAGACTCATATGTTAACAATCTTTATTTATTTATTTTTTTTACTTAAAGATGTAATGGTTATACAGGAAAAAAATCCTACACATAAAATAGTTCACAAAAAATAATTAAAATTCTCATCCCTGAGTTGTATTCCAAAAAGAAACAGCTATAACTTGTTTGTTATGTATACCTCCAGAGATTTTTCCAAAATATGCAAGTATGTACATATTCTCTCCAAGGATAGACATTCACCTGTGTACTTTCTTTTTATAACACAAAATCATTTCATATGCAACTGAGTTTCATCTGGCTTTATTTACTTGTCAATATATTTTAGGACTCTTTCTATAGTGGCATGTATAAATCAAACAAATCCAATTCATTTTAAGAACTGTGAATATATATGTATACACACATATATTCAAAGAGAGAGAGAAAGAGAAAGAACTATGCAGCTAGTTTTCTTATTAATAATGTTTATAGTGTTTTAAAATCTTCCAGTTACACAAATTAGTCAATGAATGTAATTAATATATGTTTTTACTCACTTGTACAGCTATATCTGTTAGATTTATATGGTTTAAATTACTGAGTTAAAGTATGCTAAAAATTTACATTTTGGTAAACTCAGTTTCTGGGAGACTGCTGTTTTTAATTTTTTCTACCAATATTGTTCTTTAATATCCCCTTTATTATATTTTCTTGGATAAGTAGTGTGGGAAACATGTTTGACCTGATTTCCATACAAGAACATCACAAAGTTACATTTCTTAATCTCTTAATCCCATGCAAATGTCCATCCCAAATCTACTGGATTAAGAGCTTTTAATGATGAGACCTTTTAGTGTATAACTCAACCCTTTCTGCATGCCTTTAAACTCTACTGTTCCTTGCCCTTAAATGGAAATATGTTTCCTCACTTAAATTGGCTCTTTTTCAGGATGTTACTTTTTCCCCAATGGATTTTACTTCTCTGGTGAAGTCATTCAATAATCTCATGGACCTTTAGCTTGTTCACCTGAACAAAATAGAAGAAGCAAACTATAAA